>NC_085138.1:434211863-434511863 GCF_035046485.1 Aedes albopictus
GATATTTTTGTATACTATTCCTCTTTATGTGAGAAACCATTTTTTCATATCAAAAGTTCATATTTTGTCTCGACTAACTTTCAAATAGGGCCAATGAAAAAATGGAACACAAGCAAATAAAAAATTATAACACGGAAACGGCTTGTTCGATCGGAAAGGTGTCTTCAGCAAAGTTATAGGGTATTTGTGCCTATCTTAGTCTCATTAAGGATGTGCAACATGAAAAATCACTCACAGCGCAATGTATACGCTTCAAACTTAATGATACAAACCTTTAACACACGTGCTCACTTCCACTGTTGATCTTACGATGCACTAGAGTGGGATTTACCTTCAATATTTGATTTAATTGCGATCACAAATCGCGAGCCACTCGCACCTATCTTCAGCACACCGTAAAATTTTCATCTCATCGCGGTCCACCGGGTGGCCCCTTATTCATCTCAACAGTATTTACAGCAAATCCACAACCACTCTCACATTTTCTCATCGTAGAGCATTCTGCACTCACCCACTAACGCACTCCCTTTCCCTAGCAGGTGACAGTTTCATTGTGATTGTTTTCCTCTCTCGCAAAGGAGAAGTCACAACAATGTGCGGCGCGACGAATCGTCTATGCTCGCTCCCCACGTTTTGCACTCGCATACATTCACAGCTGATTGGCAAATCAGTGCTGCCGAACTGGATGATAGTTCGTAAAGCTTGAGCGGTAGCAGCATGTTTAGATGAAAACCAAACCAAATATTTTGAAAGAAAAGGCGTTGGAAAATGAAATTATTGATCGATTTGCGTAGAAGTTCGATTACCAAGATGTTAAACCAAGAAACGACCATATTCTGATTGAAAAAACATCGTATTTGTAGTGACCAAATCTCATTCAATTAACTACTTGTTTCTTGATGTCTGGCACCGCTGTGATGCTTGCTTTGGTGCTTCGGCAGAGATGTGCGCCGCGGTTAAAACATCATTTTTGGTCGTCGGCGGTGGCGGCGTTAAAAATGAGATTTCAATATTTCGCTCTTTTACATCTCATATAGCGAAACATTTTAACAAACTATACTTTGCATATGAGAATGTAAATACACTAAAACCTCAATTTATGCATGTTATTTTTATGTACTTTTTAATTTATGCACCTTTTTTATGACCTGCATAAATTAAGAGAAAGCTACTCAGAACCAATATTGTGCATAAGAATATTTAATAATGACGGTAACTATTGCAACGGCGGCTAAAGGGTGTTTATAAGGGTGAGCAAATGGAAGTCACGGGGGAGTTTCAGATGGTTCCCAGGGGTTTCCGCGAGGTACCAGGAGATCTCCGGGGGGTTTTCGGGGGTCTGAGGGGGTTTTCGAAAGCATTGCAGTGAGTTTCAGAGGATTTTCGACGGGGTTTGGAGGCGTTACTGGTACGTTTTCGGGGGTTTCCGAGGATCTCACGTGCGTTAAACGGGTGCAAGTGGGGGTTCAGATGCGTTACATTGTTACATCCGAGGGGATTTTGGAGGCATTTCAGGAAGTTTCAGAGCATTTTTGGCGGGATTCAGAGGCCTTATGGAGGCGTTTTCGGGGGTTTCGGAGCGTCGCAGGTGCGTTACATGGGGTACGAGGCGGTTTAAGGGGAATTTTGGACCATTTCAGGAAGTTTCAGAGCATTTTCGGCGGGATTCAGAGGCGTTACGGAAGCGTTTTTTTTTATGCACAAATTTCCCTCATTTTATGCCTTTTTTAATTTACCCAAGCAACACACATGTTATATAAAAGTTACGGCAGCGCATGTTTTGGTTGTATAGAAGTTTATTTTACGTTATTTAAACACAACGTTAAAATTACGTCAAATAAACTTCTATACAACCAAAACTTGCGCTGTCGTAACTCTATTATAACATGTGTGTTACTTGGGTATGCACCCCCAGCCATGTGCATAAATTGAGGTTTTAGTGTAGTAACTTGTAATTGCGCACTCGTATATAATGCGGCAGACAATTAAACGTTCCATAATAAATAAAAAAAATCCATAAATAATTCTTAAGTTATGGCATGAATTGAATTATTAGAACCTGAATTCTTCAGATTTCATTACATCGGAGAAAATTGGGTTGATTTTGAAATTCCTCACATTTTGTATGTACCTATGTAATGAAAAATTGACGAAAAATTTTAAACCTCATTTGCTCGAAAGTGGGTTTTTGTCACTTACACCTCTTTGCTTCTAACCCCCTCAATTATAAACGGACGTCGTTATGACGTCACGTGGGGAAAAGCATGCATGCTGTCATTGCATGCTTTATACACCTTGTGTGAAGAATATGATATTTGCTAGGATTTTTATATGATGATATATAAGTGACTAAAAAGTAACTAAAATCTCAACAGGATCATTGAACGAAATATTTTGTTTATTCGGCAATGAATGACATGCATTCATTTTGGGAGCGTTTAAACTTAAATCGATTATTTTCTGAAGATTATTGGGGAAATTCTAAGTTCGGCGGCGTGATGAGTTTTAAGCTGGCGGCGTGCTAGAAAATCAAAACATCCGGCGGCGTGAAGTAATAAATCTCGACGGCGCACATCTCTAGTCCTTGAGACAAAATGAGATGAATATAGGTACTAGGCCGAAGAAGGGGGCTTTTACCCTAGAATAATATATGGCGGCTCTCAGAAAAATACACATTGAAAAATTTATTCAATTTTTCTTCTGGAAAAACTGAATTTTGTTACTAAAAATTAAATATCTCAAAAAGCTATTTTTTTACCTTCGTGATATTTTGTGAGAATAAAGTTTATTCTGTTAGCTATCATCTGTAAAATTTTTATAGTGGTAAAAAAATATACAAAAAAGTTATGGCACTTTGAACATTTTTGGTTGCGTGTTTTTTTAGAGTGCATGACGAATTTCCCGCAAACTAGATTTTGGGGTTGGCAGCACCTCTCAGATTTCAATAGAATTGTGTAGGTATGAAGACTATGTACTTTAAGGCAACGTTGCATACTTCGTTGTTTTTTTTTAATTTTATCTACACTAATATTTGAAAAGGGCTTAAGTTTTTGACCTTTTTTTATACCAATGTAACTTTAAAATAACATGACCTACAAAAAAGTGTGGTATGTGTGACTTTAAGGAATTTGTGTGAACTTTCAAGTAAAAAATTGAAATATTGAAAAAACGATCACGCTTAAAAAAGTTAAAAAATAAATTGAAGTCAATTAGGAATACATGCCCATTTGCGAAATTAAATTAATCCTATTCCGGAGAACCAAATCCCACACCAACCATTAAGAATAGAATTCAAAATGGATCAAAGTAATTGAATTGCTGTTATCTGAATCTAACCCAACATAAAATGTTTTTTTTTTTGAGTCAAGCCAATTTTTGGGTATTTTTATACGTGGATTTTCACATATTAATATTGAACATAGCTTTATATGTTTCAATTATAAATCTATCCAATACAAAGAATATAATTAAGAATATAATTTAGGATTCTCTTTTGAACCAGAACACCAGATCTGTTACACAGAAATTCAGATTATCAACCAGAAGTCGAATTTCAACTCAAAAGTCCCCTTATTCATAGGAGAATAAAATAAATACTTTGCATCAGATAGACTTGTGAATCAAAAATATGGAGCTATGTTTAATTTAATATATGAAAATATCTGTAAAAAACGCCCTAAATAAAAACTTTTGTTTTCTACCGAAGAGAAACACGCAAAATGATGACATGAAGTATTTGTTGTTAGGAACTGTCCATTAAAGACGTAGCATTTTAGGGGAAGTTAATGATATTGCTAGGAGCCTTCTGTTAGGTATAAGAAAATATACTTTAAGAGGGGAGGAGCTGTCAAAAATTTTCCACCAATGCTACCGTGATTTCGAATGCAGCGATATGGTCCAATAAGGACCGAAACGTCGGGTTAAGAAAACATATAGTTGTTTTTGATTGACCAAATTAGACTGAAATGCCAATTAAAGATATCATCCAACGTACAGTCGAAAGTCAAACTCAAAGCAATAAAACAAGTACGACCACGATTCTCATCAGTCAACGAGATTGAAACTTTTACTACAAATCATTTTATTGTAATAGGTAAATATCATTTAAAATAAAAAATCAATAATTTTGCTTTCGGGATGAAATTGATCAGTAAATGAAATACCTTTGCATTTGCCAAAAATATGTTTTCCACCTGAATTAACCACCCCAGAATGCGAAATGCTACGCAAAACTTTTACGAGTTTTCTCAATTTTTAATTATTCAAGTATTAAATACAATAAATTTCACGAAAACGCCTTAAAGTATGCACTTTTCATAGTGAAAAAGTGATTACTTCCGGAGAAGTGCAATTTTATGTATAAATTTGAATATTTATAAAAATTTTGATGATGAAATCGTGTTTAGCAAATACTTGGCAGCTAAAAGCATCTATTCGAATATTAATTACATGTGCGATACAGCCACGGTAACAAAAGTTTGAAAGGGTATTTGAGATTCACCAAACACGCAATTACGGAAAATATTGAATTTAATACAGAAATATGTGACTAATTGACTGTAAAACATCTAAATCATCATTCAATAATCCTTTAGCCGGCCATTTTCTACAAATTGTTTTAAGTTTAAAGCAATATTTTTAACAAATGAACATGACCCTCACGTCCATCAATTTCACCCGAAATCACGGTACCTCAGAAATGCTTTTCTTCAAAAGTGCCCATCTTGCGATATATGGCAAAATTTTCAATAATTACAAAAATGTCATGTTTTGCAAATTGAAATAATTTATCTTATTTGTTCACATGATTATCTGAAAGTCACCCATACATAACTTTTTTGTAGGTAATGTCATTTTTTAAGATATATTGAGTAAAAAACGGTCAAATATTTAGCCCTTTTCAAATATTAGTCTAGATAAATAAAAAAAAACAACGTATGCAATCTTGCTTTAAAATACATAGTCTTTAAACCTAAGAAATTCCATCAGATTCTGAGACAGTTTTGCCAAACCCCTACGCGTGAATTCGTCATACACTCTAAAAACACACAACCGAAAATGTTCAAAGTGCCATAACTTTTTTGTATATTTTTTTACCATTATGAAATTTCTACAGATGATAGCTAACAGAATGAACTTTATTCTCACGAAATATCACGAAGGTATAAAAATAGCTTTTCGAGATATTTAATTTTTAGTAACAAAATTCAGTTTTTTTAGAAGAAAAACTAAATAAATTTTTCAATGTGTATTTTTCTGAGAGTCACCATTTATTAACCTACAACTTTGCCGAAGACAGTTTTCCGATCAAACAAGCAGTTTCAGAGATATGATTTTTCATTTGCATGTGTTCCATTTTTTCATAGGCCCTATTTGAAAGTTAGTCGAGACTTCATAAAAAGTTTTAATATGAAAAAATGTTTATTTATATTGATTAGAAAAGCTGTGCAAAATTATATGCAAATCAATAATGCAAAATTAAAAAAAATGGATTTTTTTCGTGCTGCTTCGTGGAAAGCCTCATATTGAATCAGAATTGTATAATAATATGTATATTTGTTGACAATGATTGCGTAAAATAGCATTTCATGCCAAATTAAATTTCAATTGCGATTTTGTTTCATATAGTCGTCTTCGATCATAAAAGGTGAGAGATACTATCTGTAGGATCGCACAGAATCGGATAGAATCGTGAAAAAAGGGGGTGCGGGCACCGGATTTGGCCAGTCTAAGGGAAATCCTTTTTTTTAAATAATCAATAATCCAATAAAAACTACCAATGTGTTAAATGAAAGGTTTCGATTTATACTTTATTTAAAAAAAAAATGCAGAAATCAAGCTAATACTTAATTTTCGTATTAAAAGTGGCACTGGCCAAAATAGAAGCATTGCCGCAGTTTTGGCCATATTCTCAGCTTTGGTTTCTATTTTGGCCAATCGCGTGTATTTCTTATGGGAGTGGCCAAATTAGAAGCACCCTGGCCAAAATAGATATATGGGAGCTGATTTTTTAAGAAAACATATTTTTTTCTTCCAGTTTTTAATCAAAATGTATGGTTTTCACAGCTGCAATCATCATATTATATTAGAATCTACTAGTAAAAAATAAATTTATTCCGATTTTGATCGTAACAGGCTGAATACCGCACTATGGCCAAAACTCCGGGCTGGCCAAAACTGAAACTTCTACCCTATATGATTTCTTTGAATCGTGGAAATCGTCGCTTCACATCGTATATGAATCTGCTAAATCGAGCTTGCTACCTAAAGGTATCACGAAAATCGGTGAAATCGTATACAACTATACCAAAGTTGTATATTGATCGTTTGCGTCACACTTGCGTCGTATATGAAGTGAATGAAATCGTAGAAATCGTATATTCATTTTAACAGTTGCATATGATTGTCACTGCACTTTTAATAGTCGAATCTTAATCTCGGAAATCGTAAATGGTTTTGCTTACATATTTGTATGATGGAGGAAAAGAAAAAATGGTATTCATCACAAATTTGTACTTTTGTTGTTGTTGACACATTCCAACCATGGTAGCAATAATTTCAACCAAATATATAGGTTTTCATACTAGCAGATGACTTACAATAAGTGATGTATAGATTTCAACAACGATGTGAATTCCGGGCCTTTTGCACGGCACCACTTTTGGTGCCACTCAATGCACAACAACAACGCTCCCACCACAAGTCTCGCACCGTATCATGTTAATTTTTATTCGTTTCATGTCATTCACTTTGAACTCTCTATTTTCAACTTGGCAATATAGCCAATAGAGATAACGCGCAGTTCTCAATCGAAGGACCTAAGTTCGATTCCCACTGAACACCATTTGTTTTTTTTTTATTTGAAAATCTTGAGTCGTATATTGGTGCTCTCAATCGTAATAAAATCATGCATAATCGTATATTTAGACGGATAAAATCGGTGAAATCGTAGAAATTTTTCGAGAAATCGTAAATTATGTTGGATGGAATCGCAGTAATCGTATATATGTTTCGATATGGTCTCCACTTTAGTACGTATATGCCTGTTTCGTGCATTGAATACGATTTCTTTGGTACTATATATGTGCGACTATTTCAGTTGCAATTTAAATATAGCAACCAAATTGCTGGCTAGGGAGTTAAACTCTGGGAAAATCATTTGAAACGCTCTTGCTTTCCGCACATCTCGATACAGAAAAATGTAACTAAAATATTTTAAAACGTGAGTGTAATTAGTAATCAAAAACTTTTTTGATTTGTTGAAACACAAATGTTTGCTCTTTGCATAATCTCCAGTGCAGGGAAACATTACCTTGATGATGAATCTTTTGCACTAATGCGTTAAAACAACGGACAAGTAATCTTCTGCTTTCTTCATTACAGCATATGTGGCACCAGCACCCTATTGACTGATCTCTCCTTTAAAGGCACACCATCTCGGAAGGGGCAATTTCCATGGGCTGTACCGATTTTCCATCGCAATTCCACATCCGGTCTCGAATACTTCTGTGGTGGAACAATCGTTACGGATCGCCATATCTTAACCGCGGCTCATTGCGTGATGAACAAACGGCCCCAAAAAATCCTGGCCATTCCCGGGAAACACAGCATCTCTGATACATCCGCCACAAACGGCGCTGTTCATGCAAACGTACAGCAGATTGTGTGCCACGAAGACTATGACAGTGACAGTGAACACCTCGTAGACCAAGATGCGGACATTGCTGTCTTACGATTGGAGAAGTCGCTTCATTTTACAAATTTTATTAGACCACTCTGTTTGTTGCTAGATCAGAGCCCACTGAGTGTGACCCGTAATCACAAAGGTGTTGTGTCAGGCTGGGGCATCACCGAAAACGGAGATACTAACACTCCTTTCTACTACACGAGTACCATTGTTAGTAGACAGCAGTGCAGCAATAACATGGACGTTAGTATTCCTAACAGGGCCAGACTGTTCTGTGGCGATGGATCAGGTTCTGTCGCTTGCGATGGAGATTCTGGTAGTGCAATGGCTATGAAACGTAACAATCGGTTTTATTTACGAGGCTTAGTATCCAAAGCTGCTCGGGATCCAATAACTCAGAAATGCGATACGACCAAATATGTAATGTACACCGATGTTTCGAAGTTTATACATTGGATATTGCAGCATATCAATGACGATGATTATTTTGATTATTAAACATGTTTGTGTTTTAAAACAATATGTTTTTTTGTTCTTGTACTTTATATATTTTTATCAGCAACTCATTTTATAATTCATAAATTTCAAACTAGATGTTCTGTGGTA
Organism: Aedes albopictus; assembly: GCF_035046485.1. NCBI lineage: Eukaryota > Metazoa > Arthropoda > Insecta > Diptera > Culicidae > Aedes > Aedes albopictus. Next base: position 434,220,157 of record NC_085138.1, read on the forward strand.
ATTTTAAGACTATCATCCTGTTTAAGTTAAACTCGTTTTAGGCTATACTAATATTTATTAATGGGTGGAGCATATAAAAAAGGTACGTGAAGTGGCCATACAAGTTGCCCAGCTTTGGCTCTTCAGAATACTTAGAATGAGCATGAGCAAAGATAAACGCACAACTCGTATTTGCTATGTGATTGAACGGATTGACAACTCCGGTCTTAGTCTGATCGGAAAGGTAAGGTAAATAAGATTGACCGAAGTAATCGAATTTACACAAAGAACCATTGAATGGTGCTCGGGACAAGCAGGTCATTCTCAATGTACACAGTTCGAACACTTCCAACTATAATGAGGTCAATAACTTACAGGCATCGGAGATGGGAAGGAATGTTAGTAAGTCAAACGTTGTTATAGCGTTTGGCTCTCTAGAACACTGGCACTTTAAAATTAAACAACACTTTTTCTTCACTATTTGGAAGAACTACTCATATTATTTCAGTTGAACCCTTCCTTCACTGGAAAAGCATTGTTTAGCATCCTTGTAGCAATATTTCGTTCTGTGACCCCACACTTGGTACTGGCTTCACTAAGTTCAAGTGACTCAAAGAATCGGTCATAGAAATCTTTATTCCTGATATAGTCACTCTTAAAACATACATCATACTCTGTTCATCCAGCTCTGCTCGAGCTGCCTCAAACGAGAACGATAAAATCGTTTCCTCCCCATTCCAAACCCTATTGCGGATACAATGTTCAACAGGACTAGTCCCCAGCAGTTAGTGCCGAGGCCAGAAATATGAGTTGTGAAACTTTATGCTCGTTACTTCCGGCTTTTCGCATAGGGAAAATGTAAACACATTAAATTCGTCACACTTTCTCCCGGTGCTGACGACTGACTGTGGATAGACGAATGAGCCCAGTGGCTCTCGTTCGGTCAGTCAGTGCCACTGGTGCACTGCAGTTAGAACCAACACCGCAACGCCACGGACGGTGCGGGCCATAGAGCGTTGTTGGTCGTCGGTTGGATTCAGGGTATTGATTTTTACGATGACTAACTACAGTGGCCCATTGGCCACAGGCGATGCGAAATTAGTTCTCTCATGGCCGTAAAACTAAACTGCCATGTCTTTTGTCCAGCGTCCTTGCGTTCGTTCCCGTTTATAATTTGAATATTTATAATTTGCTTCCCCTGCAGCCCAGCGAGAGCGATACGGAGATGGCATTGTTGTCGGAGGTACCTTCCTACCTACTACATATATGTTGCGTTTGAAACGAGATGGTTCCTGTGTCGTTTCTGCTGTCGTCGGGGGAAATGCAGCACCGAGGCAAAGTTACGCTCGTCTGCGGATTGGGACTCTCACCCAGCTCGGTTCTCAAATTACAACAAAACCGCTATTCAAGAGCAACTGAGACCGCGCGCCCGGCCAGACCCTCGTTTTCGGGCAGTGACGCTGACCCAGTATAGTGTGGCTGCTGCTGAAACACATGTTCGACAAGGGCTAACTTTTGGCACCATTTTACATAATATGCTAATCAGTGCGGTAGGTCAGACTCACCGTCATCATCATCTTCCACCATCGCATCGTCCTATGCCACTGACTGACTGACTCCGGCTGGTGGCCCAAAAGTTCTCGGTGTTCTACATTCTTCAATTTGCATTTTGATGTCTGGGTTAGCCGCACATCAATGGAACGACCTTCAATGTGATGGAAGCCCGTCATCATTCCTCAGCGCGTTTCGGTTTGGGTTTGGATTGATTGATTAGACGGCTGCTAAAATGTCCAATCGCCTTTAATAGAGGGGAAATCGATGCCGCGTCAAATCCCTAGGAAAGTGACCGAATTTTCGGGGGAAGATTTTAGTTTGATTAGATGATCCGTCGATTTGTTTGCCATAGGGTGGTTTCCCTAAAAATGATCCTTTCTTGTAAAAAATAGTTGCTCGCAAAATTTTACAAGAACGCAGATGATTTCGCTTCGGTTTTATGTAAAAAATTTAAAAAATCTAAAGGAATTCTTAAATGATCACTCGTTGAATTTCTGAAGCATTCCTTAGAGAAAGCTCTTTGGAAAGCTTCTGAGAAAATTTTAAAGGAATTGTGAATTTCCAAGTCTCTATGAATGCGTAAAATATTTCTGAAAAAAAAAAATCCATGTAGTATTTTTCAGCAATTTCGTGGAAGGTTTCTAGATAAAATCTGAAGAAATTTGTAGACAAATTTTTGGAATAATCTGTGCAAGACTTTTTTGACTAGAGTTCCTGAAGTATTCATTTAGAAGAATATATGCAACATTTTTGCAAGCTATCTGTGCAAAACTTTCTTAATGAGTTCTTGGAATTTCTGGAAGATGTTGTAAAAAAATTTCTGACTTAATTTCTTTTGGATTTGCTAGAGGATTTTAGAAAGTTATTCTACGGAGTCCCTGAAAAAAAAATTCTTCCAGAATCCCTGGTAGATTTTTTTGGGAACCAGTGAAAGATTTTTTAAACCAAACCTAGGATGGATTCCAGCAAGGATCCATGGAAGGATTATCGAAATAGTAGTTTTTTGATCAACATTTCAGCTTTGTACGGCATTCCGTTCTTCAGATATATGTTTGGAAAGTGCCAGAACCCGATTCCGGATATTTGATCCTGATCTGTACTTCATTCGACGTTTTGACACTTAATCTGGGATTTCTTCAGGGACGTTATAGAGATAAGCCGACTGAAGAATGAAAATTTTTTTTCGCCACTATCTTTAATAACACGGACCTAGTCAAGTTCTTGCAAGAATTTGATAATTCTTATCTTCAACTTAAAAGCATTCAAAACTGAAATGGCTTCCTTTAGATGATAGGATGGTGAAAATAACGAATAAAAAAATGGCAATACAACAATATGATGTACAAATAATAAATCGGAAAAATCTCACCAAGTTTCATATCGCCGGACGATTGTATCCAATGGCGAACGCGATCGCTTAGCTGCGATATTCACCCCATACTGGAGCGATGCATGCACAGAAAGGAACAACACAATACATACTAAACACTTAACACCCGCGCATCTATTATTTCCGTTGTCGAGATAAACAATACGGTAACAACACGCTTAGAAAGATAGTATTAAATCATTTAATAATTATCAGCATAGGCAAGTTCCAGGGGATTGTCTTGGTCTCTTAATTTATAGGCTATTCACATCTAACTCTTTACTTCTTTTCCTTAATTTTGAATTTATCATTCACATGATAATTCCTTATTACTACCGTAATCTGGGGTCAAATTGATCACTTTAAAACAACTTTTGCGGATAACATCAGTGGCAATTCAAATATCGCCAAAAGAATTTCTGTAAAACTAGTACCCAGTGGATCTCCATAGAACCATGTGACAGAATTTTGTTCAACAAATTTAAACTTTAAGTTAAATAACTCCAGATATCAAAAAAGTGGAAATGCCCCTTTGGGGCGAAATTGACCAGTATGCAATTAAGCATCGATTGGAAAGGCAAATTTCCTTCTCCGCTTAATTTTGCTCTTCTAAAACCTAATAACGCATTCAAAATATTACAACTATTGAATTCGATACCTTAAATGCAAAATTAAATTTTGAAGTTTCCCATTTGATTTGGAATTAGTGATTTCTATCACAATAAAGCCTGTATCCGCAATAATCGGGACACAGAAGTACGGCTGTCGCTCTGTAATCAATCGATAAAATTGGCCAAATAATTGACTGAGTACTCTTTGGTGTATGTTTATCATTTGTGTCAAATTTCATAAAAATCGATGCATTACTTTTAACTGTGGGTGAAAAACAAACAGATGTGGTTTTAAGCATTTTGTACAATCATGACCAATTTTCATTTGCATAGTAGATGGTTCTTTTACGCTACAGTTCAAAGTTCTGTGATGATAATTATGAAATTTCGTTAGTAGTTATAATACTTATAGAGACACTTTCTTGCAAAACTTCATCAACTTTGATCAATTGGTTTGAAAGCTACTGGTGTTGATAGGGGTGAGTGTTAGTGAAAATTTTCCGTGTTTTTCATGTGCGATGTTTGCCTATTCATAACTTTTGAATTTCTCTACCAATTTCCATGAAATTTTCACAGAAGGTAGTTGATTATGTGTGTATTATGTCGGCAAAATTTGATGATTATTAGTAAAGTACTTTCAATAGCACAATCGATACAATAAAGGGTGCAGACTAACTGCTGTCTGAGGGGCTAAAATCACGTTTAGTCCCAATACATGTTTCGATTATAAAATAGTTGATAGTGCATCGATTTTTTTGAAATTTTGCCCATGCAACAAATATAGATTGAGAGGTTTGTGTTGAAAATTTCAGCCATTTCCTTTGACGAGTTCAAAAGTTGCAGCGCTGACAAGCAAAACTAGGGGCTGCACAAAATTCAATGGCGCACATTCTACTCTTTCATTGCTACAACAAAAAGTACCCCAGTAACCACATGCATTATAACATTGCATGAATTAGACTGAATATCAACCTTTGCAATGCGAAATGCAGTAATTCCACACTTGTCATGCAATAATCCTTTAGATTGGCATTATCAATGTGATTATGCATTGCATTTTTCTTTACATTCGGGTTTATTAAAAGGTGATATAAGATAATTCAATAATTCAACACTGCAAAATCTGAATAAATGCAATGTACAAACTAGCAAAGTTTGCTCTAACAATACAATTATAAAAGCTTGACTCTAATGGTAAACAAATGAAATCAAGAAGATTGAACAACTTTACGGTCAACTCTAGCGGTCTTCAACATTTCTGGTTCGACTCCCGACCAACTTAATCCCCGTTTGAGCCACCGATCGACGACAGCAAAACCTATTTAAAGATGAACTTTTCTCTTTTCTGTAGGCTGCTATCACATGCCAATAATGATGAAAATCACAATTAGCATATGAACAGTGTGCGAAGGGTGTTTTAATCGAGGTTTTAATTTTCTTATGTTGATTAAATATCTTCTCAAATGCATTATGTATTTTCAGTTATTTATCGGAATGTGATATTTTACTGTATTCTATTACATATGACATAGTCGTTTTACCCTCTACTACAAAGATTGAGACAGAAGAACAGTTTTCTTTTAGTTAATGAAATATCTGTTGTTATCACTGCAGCAGAAACGGTCAAAGGCACCAGCGCAATGGAACTCATCTAGCGGTCTTCATCACTTCTGGTTCGACTCCCGACCCGGCGACAAAAAAATAATAGTTAAAACATTCACGTGTGTGTGGGGGCATCAGTACCGTCGATAATGAAACGGTGCTAAAAATAGATTTTTGTTTTGGTTTTTCGTGTTGCACGTATCAAGCATGTCAAATGCAAATGTACAGCACATGCATTTATATTACTTTAGCAATGGTTGTCAGCGTGCTGCAATATGTAGCGCTAATTTGATTTTAATGGGGCCCTTTTCGACTTTAATATTGTTTTAATGAGGTGTTTAAAGTAATGCAGCATTATATTCATAATTTTAATTACACAGCGCAACATTTTTTTGTCTCAAGAGCGAACTTATGTGTCTCCGAAGGATTTTGGGCCGCTGAATCCGAATCTGGGCTCAGATTTGCTCCAACACGTCACACTTTTGAGCTATACCTCAATTTATAGGGCAAAATATGCGATTTTGGGCTTTTTTGACTGCAAGCCATTAAGCTTGGAAATATTTTTTTTAAGCAATTAAAAGGTTAATTGGTCAATTAACATCTAAATTAACGACTCATGCAAAATATTTCGTTTTACCTAATCAAATTTGGAAGATTTAAGCATTTTAAGTTAGTATGAAAACTTGCATGCAACTTTTGGAGGATGACTTGTATGGGAAATATCGTACCTGACATAAATCGCTAAAAACTATCTAATTCGATTTGGTAAAACGAAAAATTTTGCATGAGTAGTTAATTTAGATAATAAATGACCAATTAACCTTTTGATTACTTAAAAAAAATATTTCCTTGCTTAATGGTTTGCAGTCAAAAAAGCCCAAAATCGCATATTTTGCTCTATAAATTGAGGTATAGCTCAAAATTGTGACGTGTTAGAGCAAATCTGAGCCCGGATTCGGATTCAGCGGCCCAAAATCCTTCGGAGACACATAAGTTTGCTCTTGAGACAGACAAAAAGTTATTTTTTGTTACGCTGTGTTATCAATATATGGCAAAATTGATGCACTTATATACGGCTTCGTGGTTACTTGGGTACTGCACCGATTCACATGAAATTTTGTGGGTAAGATAAACACATCTTAAGATTTTATTAGGCCAAAATTGAGCAATTTTAATGTATCTATTACAGAGTTACTGCTGTATTTCTGTGTCCCGATTATTGCGGATACAGGCTTTAAATGACTATTTCATCATAAAATGAACTTTATTTTTTTTAACTATTTCATGTTCTGTTTAGCTACATAACTTGCCAACCAAGGTGCCACAAAAATGTTAAAACAGAGAATTTACGGGAAGTCCCATTAGCAATCGATTGTTTAGTAGCAATGATTTCAGCTAAATGAAAAATACATTGCAAAATCCTAAAAAAAAAAATAAGGCAAAACTTACCTTCTTCTAAAAAAATAAAAGTCTACACTCATCTCTAGAAATCTGCGAACCAGATGACGTAAAAAGTTTAAGATCATTACGACGCTTAAGAGTTCCTGTTATGGAATTACAATGTAGTATCCGAATGATCAATTTCACCCCGCTGATCAATTTGAACCCGGTTTACGGTAATTATAACTTTTTATTTCTGACTCTTCTCACTTCACACTTCCTATTGTCTCTACTCATTGACAACCTATCAATCATTACTTATCCTTCACTGCTCGTTCCTCATTGCTCCCTTTACATTAACTCAGTTTTCATTTTTCACTAATTCACTGTCCATTTCTTTCAGCTCACTTCTCACTGTTCACTTCACTGCTCATTCCTCATTTCTCACTCATCGCTGTTCACTCTTTATGCACTTTGAATGGCAGGTAAACATCTATTGCAAACTTATACACAACAGAAGAACTTGTAGGCATGTCTTATGATGTATTTTACAAAAATGAGCGACATTTGAGCACACTGTTTATTTAGAGGGAAAAAACTTCAGAGGCATCCATTCATTTTCTTTTAAAGTTTTCTTCCGATGATATTTTTTTTCGTGCATATAAGGTATGTGTAATCTTCGAGAGATGCAGTCTTTCCATTTTACTGGTATATATACTAAGCTACAATAAATATCATATTTCTATAACAACTTAATTTGGACAAATTTGTTCGATAGTTTACAGCACATAGTTGAATTTTATTAAAACTATGTGCTACGAAATTTTGACGCGATCTGGTTTAATTTTCACAAAGTTGTTGAGATTTTTCGGAATTGCACCATCAAAACAAAACATCAGCCGTAAAAAAATAATGCAATGTATGTACTATCGAAATCACATGTAGCTGAAACATAGTCTTTTACCAAGATGTAGTTTTGGGAAAATATGCTAGAAGAAAACTGTTTGTGATTCCAAAAAAAACATATGGGGAACAAGTCTACCCGAGGATCAAGTCTCCTCATGATCCCCTACTCTTTGCTGATCACTTTACACTGCCTAATACACCTTACTGTTCGTTGTTCATTGCTCAAGTTTTACTCCTCACTTAACATTGGTATTTCTTACTCCTCACTATTCTCTGCTCCCCCTTCACTTATCACTCATCAATGTTCACTACTCATTCTTCGCTGCACACTTCTCACACTTCATTACTCTCCTCCCACTCTTCATTGCTCACTACACACTGCGCGCTGACCTCATCTCACTTCCCACTTGTCATTGCTTTAAACTCAGTAATCACTGCTCACTTTTACTACTCTTCACTGCTAACTTTTTTGTGCTCACTGCATCCCACTCCTAACTGCAAACTCTTCACTATTCACTGCTCATCCTTCACTAGTTTCAGCTCACTTCTTGGTTATCACACCAAACTCCTTTTTTGTCACTGCTCACTGTCCCACATACCTGGGAAACTCCTACTAAACCTACTAAACTCCTCACAGTTTAACCAAACTTTTCGCTCCACACTAGACACTGTTCACACTTCACTCTTCGTTGACCTGACCACTCCTTTGGAATGACGTAGATTTTTTAAGCGATTCTTACCACCACCCTCCCCCCTCGTAGCATTTCGTCACAAATTCGGATACCCCCTAATATAAATGACGTAGCTTGATGAACAACCCCCCCCCCCCCCCCACAACAAAATTTTCATGTCAGAAAGCTGAAAAAATCTCAAAACTTTGTTCTGGTTTCAATTTTAACTAATACCCGAGCAGAAGGGAATAACAACTCCATAATAAAATGCGTTATTTTGGCAAAATAACTGAGCAATAGAATCAGTTATTTTCATGTTATTAACATAATATATTATGTTATGAACTTGTCTGTCATAAGCGGCAAAATAACAAAAATCATAACAAAAAAAATGTTCCTGAAAGACCAATTTAATAACATGTTTTGTTGGTTTCAATAACAACTTAATAATAATGAATATAAAAATATTTCAATAACAAATTTTGAACTTCGGATGTTATTGATAATAATTTAAAAACAAAATAAGTTATGATTATAATATACCAGAAATATATTGTCCATCCGGTTGGAATCAAGACCGACATTCAATCAAAAATTGCCATTTTCTTGGACCACAAGTGTTGCAACTGTTTCGCATCTAGTGCGCTGTGTTGCTGACAACAACGGGAAGGATAGCAGACAGGCCAGCTATGATGTGTAGCTAATCGAGCGCGAAATAAACAACCCTGAAAGTGGTATTCAATCGCCCGCGTTTTTTCCGAGTTTAGTACCGTTGTTTTCCGGAGTGACTGCTGATCGTCCTTACGTGTTTTCCCGCATAAGTGTATCTTCGCTGGTGCAGGATAATTGAATTAAATTTTCGATCGAAATCGCCGTTTACGTCTACGGTCAACAATAGTGATCCCATCTTATTTTCTCCGTGACGCACACATACTCAGAAGCGATGGCGACTAAACGCACTCCACCTCAAAATACCAACAACGTAATGAAGCGTCCAAGAATAACAGATGGTGATGGCGAAGGGGTTCCATTGACTCTGGATTCTGCTGTGTGTATGCTGATGACACAGTTCACCGAGACAAAATCATTAATCGACGAAATGCGTACCGAATTAAATCACAAAATTGAGGCCGTTAAATCCGAACTTGAGGGCAAACTGACCGCGGTCTCGAACGATATCAACTCTCTCAAAACAGAATGTGCCACTAAATTCCAGACGAACAGCGACATGATCAACGTATTGAACATTAGGGTGGACGAAATTTCCTCAACAATGGACAACTTGGGGAACAGAAACGAGCTTATCTTAAGTGGGATCCCGTATCTAAGAGGTGAGGACCTCATAGAGCACTTCAAAGCTATATGTATGCAGCTCGGAATGGATGAGCGTTCGGTGCCATCGGTTGATATTAGACGTCTCAAATCCGGTGTCATGAATGATGGTGACAATAGTTTAGTCCTGGTGCAGTTTTCGTTAAGAAACCTTCGCGATGACTTCTACAGTGCATACCTCCGGAAACGAGATCTGCAGTTGAGTCATCTAGGGATCAATTCTGCGCAGCGAGTATATGTGAACGAAAATCTTACGGTGGAGGCGCGAAAGTTGAAGATTGCAGCTGTGCGTTTGAAGAAAGCGGGCAGACTTGCCTCTGTATACACTAAGAATGGAACTGTCATCGTGAGGCCCACTGCAACTGCTCAGCCCATCGCTATTCGCTCCGAAGAACAACTGAATCAATTTGTATAATCATGTTGTCTATGTAGTTAACCACAATCAGAGTTTGTTTAATGTTTTATATTTGTGAAGATTGTACTATGTTGAATTGTATCTGTGTTTTCTTGCAGCCCCCTAAAAATTGCTTCCTACGTTTTTCTCAATGCCCTCGTTAAGTAACCACACCCTGACGAACATCCCTGGTGCCGTGATGAATGCAGTACTTCTTCCTGGGAAACTTAATGTATGCCATGGTAATGCTCAAAGTATATGCGCTAGGAAATCAACCAAACTGGATGAAGTGAGAAATCTGCTTCTAAATTCGAAAGTCAGCGTAGCATGTTTCACCGAGTCTTGGTTGTCCCCAAAGGTTTCCACCCGAAGTGTTTCTATTCCTAGCTTCAAAGTCGCACGTAACGACCGACTTTATATGCGTGGAGGTGGGATTGTGATCTATTACAAGGAACATTTACGCTGTAAAGCAGTCTATGCTACAGAATTACAGCCAACATCCGAGGACAAAACGGAATGCCTGGCGTTAGAAATCAGTTTTGGGTCAGAGAAACTGCTGCTTGTGGCCATATATAATCCTCCAGAAAACGACTGCTCACGTTTCCTTGCTGACAAACTAGATCATTTTTCGGCACGCTATGAAAATGTTTTGCTGGTTGGAGATTTCAACACAGACTTGATAGCCAGAAGTAATAAACGAGTAAATTTTGAAGCACTACTTCAGAGTTTTGCATTGACGTCAGTTGGTGAAGAGCCAACATTTTTCCACAATAATGGATGCTCTCAATTGGATTTGTTTATTACAAGTTGTAATCAGAAAGTGTTACGTTTTAACCAAGTTAGCTTTCCTGCGCTTTCACAACATGATCTCATTTTTGGTTCATTAGATTTTGACGCTACGCTTGTGCCGAGAACTCACACCTATCGTGATTACGTGAATTTCAGCGCACCTGCTCTAGAAAATGCCATTCACTCCGTCCCCTGGGACAATTTGTACTCCATTGAAGATTCTGACGACCTACTGAGTTTTTTCAACAGTCATCTGAAACGAATTCATGATCAGTTCATCCCACTTCGAACCAGCAGCGGTCGTAGGCAAAGCAACTCATGGTTTGATTATGATATCAGTAAGTCGATTCTCGAACGTGATTTAGCCTACAGAGACTGGTTAAATGCACCGTTGGATTTGAAGAATCAAGCGAAGGACCGTTATAAAAGACTTAGGAATCAAACCAATTCTTTGATTAAACTAAAAAAATCACGCCACCTAAGTCACTTTTTAGACATCAGAGTACCAGCCAAAACGCTTTGGAAGAGAGTCAAATCCATTGGTGTTGGAAAGGAAAACGTTGCAGCAGATTGTGAGTTCGACCCGGATGACGTCAATCGCATGTTTTTGACCAGTTACAGCAACAGTGCGCCCGTTGGTAGGTCAAATTTTTCATCACGGCCTAACCCCCACAGTTTTTCTTTTCGTCCAGTACATGATTGGGAGGTAGTGAACGCAGTCTGGGACATCAAGTCGAACGCAACGGGACTGGATGGTTTGCCAATCAAATTTATAAAAATCGTTCTTCCACTGATTCTGCAGCAAATCACGTTTATTTTTAACAGAATCATCGAGTCGTCAGCCTATCCTGCGTGTTGGAAGCGAGCAAAAGTGCTACCACTTCGGAAAAAACCTCATTTGAACGCAATTACCAATCTCAGGCCAATTAGCATCTTGAGCGCAGTATCAAAGGTTTTTGAAAAACTTATGAAACGACAAATATCATCCTTCCTCTCCGAGAACCGTCTTTTATCGAACTGCCAAGCTGGATTTCGCGAAGGTCATAGCATAAAAACTGCAACGTTACGTGTGTACGATGATCTGGCGGCCACAATCGACAGGAAGGGGTCCGCCATACTACTACTGCTGGATTTCTCTAAGGCATTTGATACCATTCCTCACCGTAAGCTATGTGATAAACTTGAGAGGCAGTTCAATTTTTCGCCAAGTGCTGTAAGCCTAGTTGAGTCGTATTTAGAGCGAAGAACTCAAACCGTTTTTTGTGGTGATCGTTGTTCAGAGATCGGTGAGGTAACTTCTGGAGTACCACAAGGATCAGTGATAGGTCCTTTGCTGTTTTGCTGTTACATCAATGATCTACCTACGGTACTGAAGTGGTGCTCGATACAAATTTATGCTGACGACGTTCAACTATACATTAGACGGTTGGGTCCCTGTGCTTTAGAGCTTGTGAGGATGATTAACGATGATTTGGTTAGAGTAGCTGATTAGTCGGATCATAATGAGCTTCACGTGAATCACGCGAAAAGTAAAGCAATGTTCATCAAGGGTCACCGTCGAAACTGTCTTCGCACTGATTCGCTGCCAACTATCACGATCAAGGGACAACCTATCGAATGGACAGAACGAGCTGTAAACCTTGGTTTTATGTTTCAATCCGACTTGCAATGGGATGGCCTAATTAACCAACAATGTGGTAAAATCTACGCTAGCCTTCGCACGCTTTACAGAACTACTTCTTCCGCACCGATGGATGTTCGTCTGAAACTGTTCAAGTCTCTGATACTGCCTCACTTCTTGTTCGGAGATCTTTTGCATGTCAATCCCAGCGCCAACTCTATGGACAGGCTACGTGTTGCTGTAAACAGTTGCGTCTGATACGTGTATGGGCTCAACCGCTACGCAAGTGTAAGTCATCTACAGATGAATCTGATTGGATGTTCATTGCAGTATTTATACCCATATCGGTCTTGTGTCTTTTTGTGGAAACTAGTTAAAACACATGCTCCACCAGTACTCTTTGAAAAACTGACATTGTCTCAACGCCAGCGTTCGCAGAACTTCTTAATTCCACCAAACAACACGACCTGCTACGCAAGTTCAATGTTCGTCAGAGGTGTGGTGTATTGGAATACTCTGCCAGCTGTTGTCAAACGTTCTACATTGGAAGCAAATTTTAAGAGGGGCTGCCTCGAGTTTTGGAAGTCTAGATAAAATGTAAGTTATGTTAGTAATAGTTAATAATAGTATAGAATTAAGTCACATGATCATGTAAAACACTTTTTACGATTCGGAGGTAGTATTTAAAAAGGGTTTTCCTTACACTGCCTGATAATAAACAAATGAATGAATGGATGCGCACTACTTTTGACATGATTGAAAAACGTCGTAAGTTGGGTCGCTTCGCGAAGTCCGGTTTGGTGGCGGCCCGACAATAATAATGTCCCTTATGATTAATATAAGGTATGGTAAATGCCACGAGAGACATAGAGTGCCCCCTCTCTCCACCATAATCAACCCAATTTTTTTAAATTTCCCCAGAAGACTAGTCTGAAGTTATGGTATTTTTCTAATGAACCTTTCAAAATGCTCTTCCTGGAATTTTACCAACTGATCGAAAACATCTTGTAAAATGGCTCTTCGGCGTTGTTAGAATCTTGAAATCATGTTCTTCTGGATACAGGTCGCTCATCTCCGCTGATCAATGTTGACTCTACTATCTATAACACTAAAACATTAAGCTGAGATGCTGGTATGCTATCAGTTAGGATGTAAGGCCAGAGAGAAGAGGAAGGTGAACAGATGAGAGATTATGCATAAGCTCGCTATCACGGAATGCTGAAAACAATGTAAATCTTATTATGTAATTTTGATTTCAAAACTTGTTATCGTTATGGTATTGATGATTTCATATTTATGAAACTCTATAGTTTAATATTATCTAAATTTGTTTTACAACAAAACATATTATTTAAATGTTATTTAATGAATGTATACTAATACCGTGCTCATAACAAAATAAGATTGCCCAACAAAAGATGTTATGGAGAAGTAATGCCTTGATAAGATAATGATAACAAACCAAGATATAAAATCAGGTTATGTTATTTCGTAGTTATTAATTTGATATTCTCCTCTGCTCGGGTATGTTCAACGAATGTTATATAAAATCAACAGGGAGGTGTCTGGTGTTTTCGGCACCACCGTTACACAAAATCAAGTCAATAGGCTCAAAATTAACTGAGTTATAGGGGAAAAGTGCCTAAAGCAGAAGCCCAGCCGAGATGGTTTCACTTCCCTTATATGCCGTTTCTTTCCGCCGTTTACTTTAAGTTATTATTTTGCTCACTAATAAATCTTTTAAGAATATCAAATTGGTTTTATTTGAATGAAATTCACAATGACATTTGGAGGACTATGCGAGAGTTTTTTTTTTGAAATTCTTCAAGCTGTTCATTCGAGATTGCATAAGGAGTTCCTTTTGGGATGCTTATTTTTGAGAATTCCTCACTTTTTGAATTCCTTCAGCACTTTTCTAAGAATTCCTTTTAGTATTCCATTTGAGGATTCCTCCTTCTTGTATTCCTTCACGGATTCCTTCAGAGATCCCTCCGAGAATTCCTTCTAAGATTCCTCCAAAAATTGCTTCTGAGATTTCTCCAGGAGTTTTTCTAAAATTTTTCTATGAGTTAATCCTTAGTTTCCTTCAGGAGTTCTTTCAAGGTCTTCTTCTTCTCTTTTCCCTCAGGAGTTTCTTCCAGAGAATTTAACCGGAATTTCTTTAAAGAATTCATCAAAACTTCCTTCTAGGTTTCCTAAAGAAGTTTCTTCCGTGATTCCTCCCGGAGTTCCTTCTGGGTTTCCTTTGGGAATATTTTCCGGAATTCACTCAGATATTAATTACGAGATTTCTGCAAGAATTTCTTCCGGCATTCTTTTAAAACACCTCCAGGAGTTGCTTTTGGGATTCCTCCAGGAATTCTTTTTTAGATCCAGGTTTTTCCCAAGACTTCTTCAGGAATATTTTTTCGGCATCCCTCCATTAACTCCTATCAGGATTCTTCCAGGATCTCCTAGAATTCCGTGAGCAATCCCTCCCCTCCCATAGGTCTCTCTGGAATTCATCCAGGATTTTCTTTCTCAGATTTCTCCAAGTGTTTTTGGGATTCTCCAAAAGTTTTTTTTTCCGGATTCCTTCAGACATTTTTTCCTGGATTCCTTAAAAAATTTCTTCCGTGTTTTCTACAGAAATTGAGCCAGGAGTTTTTTTTCTGTATTAACGAGATTTTTAGCCCTAGGCTAGTTCATCTCGGGACCCACGCTTTACTTCCCTTCCGAAGGAAGAACTCACATTTTGCGAGTTTGTCAGGAGTGGGATTCGATCACAGGTCCTCGGCGTGATAGTCAAGTGTTCTAACCATCACAGCAGTTCCGCTCCACACCAGGAGTTTGTTTTAGACTCTAGAAATGGCTCCTTCTGAGATTCTTCTATTAGTTTATTTTAGATTTCTCTAAAAGTTCCATCTAGAATTGCTTCAGGAACTCCTCACGGGATTTCTTTTAGGATTTCTCTATGACTTCCTTTCAAGAATCTTCCAGGAGCTCCTTCTGAAATTTCTCTGAACGTTCCTTCAGGGATTCCTTCTGAGATGCCTCCAGCTCCTTGTGGAATGTTTTCTTTTCTTTTCTGGGAGACCCAGAAGGAATTCCTATGGAAATGTGTTCCTTCTCTTGCTAGGAACTGATTTAGGAAATTCAGAATGAACACCATGAGAAATTCCTTAAAAAAAATGTTCTATTGGCAATTTAAGCAATTTTTGGAATTAAAAATTATATAAATTACGAAATACTTCTTCTCAATGGGCTTAGTAGAAAGCTACGTAGCATATCATAAACCCCTACCCCCTATCGTCACACTTCGTCACAAAATCACAAACACCCTCCTCCCCCCCAAAAAGCTACATCATTTATGGACGCTCTTTTATGTATACACATTAAACAAGTTACAACTTTTAAACCATGCTTACAAATTACAGCCACTCCCGAAAAATATCGAATTGATCTTTGAAGGATTATAACATTGAACCTAATTGTAGCATTGGATGTGAAATGGTCCTGTTCCACTAGGACACTGCCAAACATCTTTTTTTCCACCAACATAGAAGCCAGTGATCACGCTTTCGCTTCCTACAATCCTCCGACTGATGTGCCATCAATTATGTTGAATGCGTGTTCTAGTTGGGCCTACAACATTGATGTACTGACAGCTGCCCGGTTTGTCAGAAACATAAACGGTTCAGCGAAAGTTCCGACCAGTTTCCCGCCGTAGATTGACTGCTCAAGAATTGTTTCTTCGCCCGACGACAGCCGCACGATTTGATCCACTCGCTTTCTATTGATGCTACTTTTTATAACACTCTGCGACTGCACGGACAAGGAGGGGTGGATTCGTGGCTGTGTGTTAGAAGGATATTAGAGGTTATTACTGGCTGCGGACGTGGCTGAAATAAGGATCAACCCAACGGCGATAAACGCCGACCGAACCGAACTGAACCGATGAGCGCTAGTCAGCTACTTGACGGACGTTAATGGAAAATTGTGGTTTTTGGGAAAGTGCTCCGTGGCACGAGGCGAAGGCATATTCAATCAGGTTGCCATTACGGTTCGCTGCTGGGCGGTGCGGCGGCGGTCGGTGTTGAGAAAATTTCTCCTGAAAGTGATTTCGTGCTAATGGGATTGAAACTATGGAAGGCTCTTAGGATATAGGATTGGAAACCGCTCGACTTTCCAAGGCAAGGCAATATTTAACTTTTGATTATGATCGTTATGTCTCGAAACTCAAACAAGCTTATTAGAGTTCCGAACCAAACAGTTTGAAGAGCCGTAACGAACTCCTGATTAAGCCACTTTCAACTCGGATGCGTTGTGATTCAAATTTGTCGCATTCTTTGAACTGGTTTCTTTCGTAAAAGAGGTCATAAATTGTCCAAATAATCGAACTATATTGGCTTCATTATAACAAGATCGAACCGGGTTTTGGGACAAATACAAATCCTAAGGGCTCGTCATCTTTTGTGTTAAGTGATGCTCCGCTTCGTATCTCAGCCAGGGGTCTCAAGCTTTCTTAATCCAGCCGATAAACCCGTTTTCGATTGTGTTTGAATTTATCGGGCGGACAATAAAAGAGCCGTAAAATGTGTCACGCTAACAACATGCTGGTTAAAACACTCTGAACGTGTTTGGTAAATAAAAGGTGTGATTCAGGAGAACGCGTGGTAAGGAGACTCCAGAAATAGAAAATTGATTATGAAATATTATACTGGTTTTCTAATGAGATAATCGTGCTGAAGTCTATACTCGAAAATGTAGGTTTGGAGCAGCAATCTTAAAGAAATAGGCCAGCTATTATTTTGACCGTGAGTAACCATGTCATCTTTTAAAGTTATATTTGTTTTTTTTACACTAAGTTTTAATTCATTGCAGTTATCAGGCATTTAAAATAACACGAACATATTTGTTTAATACTTAGTTAATTTTAAAGTTAATTGAAGTCAAGCAGAGCTTTAAATTAGACCATTTATTCTAGATTAATATGTGAAAAATGGAAAAAGTCAAGTCTACAAATTAGTGGAAAAATGAAAAGAAACCCGTCATTTGCGGGACAAATTGAAGTTTGAGGTGGCTGTTGCTCCCTTTTCACATTGTGCTCCAAAATTCATTTTTCAGTTTTATAATATGTTTAACAGTTTTATTTTTCCTCACCGCATTAGAAATTTGAATTCTTCATAAACTGAAGCGATATAAATTCATTTGCAACAACCGAAAAACATGGCAATGAATGTTATTTCACAACAAGAGCGTTTCCCCGTTGGGCACTTCTCGTTCGTCCAAACTCCCCCGCTCGGGAAGAATTATGGTACCATCCATAAATTACGGGTTCTCATTTCAACGCGCTTGTGGCCTATCGTCTCCTTTGCTTGCAACACTCCACACAAGCACTCCCAGCGAAGCGTGGCCAATCCTTGAACCCCTTCTAGAGTTCCTTCACGACGCCGCGCCGAGCCGTTTGTCTGCACACTGACTGTATGCGCTTATACATAAATAGACAAGTCTCGCCGGGCTCGTCTTTTTATGAAGTTTTATGAGGCTCATCTGTGCGTATTTCACCGAAAAAGACGGAACTCAGCCCGTGCAGTACCGCCGGCCGCACTTACCATATTTTCGACAGAGGCAGACAAACGCGGAAGAATAGTTTGGGAATGCATATAAAGAGTGAGGTCCTGAAGCGAAGTGCGCTGTTTCGGCATCAGCAAGTGGTACATGCCAGGGTAAGTATTTTGTTCGTACAAGGTTAACGTCTGAGGGTACGGTTATTAATAGATGTGAAGGTGTGCACGAAAGCACACGCCCTCCTGTCGCTATGATTGAATTATTTTCGACAGAAACTAAGGAAAGATATGCAAGCCTCCCAACTAACACTCGTATCAAGCCTTATTCAGTGCTTTATAGATCTTTTGTACTGCAATAATGTTTACTGGGTAAGGCAATTCGATAATTTTTAAATTTGAAATGTATAATATCCACAGTCGATATCATTATCTGCTGCTATACACCAGGCTATAACCTGGTGAAACTAACATTTGCATGCAGATTTTGTCTCCGCCCCCGCGTAGAGTGTAGCCGTCCCACAACCTCTTTCGCTCTCGAATTTCTGTCACTATCGGCTTTTGAAGCAGCATAGAATTCACGTTCGAGATGAAAATTCTAATTTTGGTGCGTTGACTTATCTGGTTTTTCAATACATTTCTTAAACTTGCAAAGGTAGCTAATTTTTTTTCTTCTAAACCATACGGGAAAACTCTGCTCGACAGCCATCTAGACAGGAAGGTCCGGGTAGTATGGGGTTAAGGCCGTCTTCTACTGTTGAACAAAAGTAAAGCCAGGACTACTCTCTCTTCGACCCTCTAAACAACATTCCTATGGTCGCCAACACCTTCGTCTCTCCAAAACCATCAAGTTGCTACGTCCATACTTAGGTATGGCGGCCCAGCGTGGGGTACCGCGCTAAGACCAAGCCCACTCATGGGCTCAATCAAGCGTTTTAACGTTAAGTAGAGCCCCGAACAAAGAAGCGAACCGCACCGGTCGCTGCTAAGTAGGGCTCGAAAGCGAAAAGTTTACGTACGGTTCGTAGCAGGGCTTAGAATATAGAGACACGCAAAGTACGGTCTCTATCCGTAGGCTCGTGCGCTCTCTCGCGTTTAGCTCTCTGGGTAGCGTAAAGAGGAGACGAAAGAACATGAGTATGGATTTGTTGCCAGGTATATAGTTTCTAGAGAATGATTTTCTTGTTTTGTATAGGTAGGAATTTATTTTAGTTTGCATCAAATATTTTAAATTTTCAACCAATCAATATCATAGATCGTTACAGGAATAACACAACAAATTGTCTGACATAGAATTGTGATAGAGTGACAATACAAACGCAGAAAAATAATAGGTTTAAATTGACAAGCTTTGCTTAAGTATGTTATGAATAAAGTTTTCGCTTCTTTGCCAATTTTAAGATCATGCATATCGAAAATGTATTGATTTTCTCTTAAAAATAGTTACGATTGCTCATAATCGCACCTTTAGTTTTTGATTCGGCCGATCGTTTCGAAACTAATATTTGAAGAAATGTATAGTGATTCAGTGAGTTTTGCTGTTTTAACACGTACATGTTTGAGCCGGGTTTTCTACGCAGCAAGTAAAGCTTAGTTTCGCACATTTAGAAAAATGTCCAAATAAATAACTCGCGAAGTTCGTTCCGACAAGTTTCAAAATTATCGTCATCCGACGCAGATTCCGGTGAGAAGATATGCGTATTTTCTAACCCGAAAAGAAACTATTTGACGGTAATAAGTGACCACAAGGTTTTCTTTCTTCACTTTCCGGGCTGAGATCCTCCGCTTTGAAAGAGCTGTGCCTCGCGTTTCGTTTTGTCGTGTATATTTCAAAAAGGCAAAAGAGTTTTGGTTTGATTGCTGTTTTTGAAAATGGTGGTCGTCAGTGGGTGGTTTATTAAATATAAATTTAAAAATATAAGCTAAATAAACGCGACATTAGGAAGAAAGTGTGCGAAATAGGTAACTTCACCGTCCACGCATCCTTCCTCCCCTGTAAATTCGAGAAGTACCTTGCCGAAATAAAATATTCTGTACTCCAAGTATTTCGAAGAATCATCTTTGCGCGTAAATACAACGCAGTAGACCAGGCCGCTTTGATGCATGTGTCATATCTCTGATATCAAATACTCTTTATTTAAATATACCCCACTTCGCCTTTCCACGAAAGACGCTACCCCAGCGACCCGGTGGCTTAAAAGTATACTAGTACACTACAAATTTTGCGGTACCCAAATGACAGTTCTCGCCACTAGCGGTTATTGGAAAAAGAAAGAAGAAGCAGAATTACACCTTGTAATGAAAAACAAAAACATTGTCTTCGGGAGCTCGTTTATTGAAAATCGCTTTAACTGTTTTCCTCAATTCATACGAAAACAACGATGGGAAGAGTTATATATACTGTATTTAGATGTTCCAGCTCGAAGGACGGTACATCTTCTTTGTCATTCTACCGGATTAATTCAATCAACGCAACGTTCTTGCTGGTTTTTCAGTTCCATGAATGTCCAATGTATGAAGAGCTGTCTTGGTTGTTTGGCGCGCTGCTCCAGTTCCAATGCTTCAGAGGAATGTTTGCGTTCCGGGCGGTGAAAATAACTGCATCTTAGGCGCATCAACTACCTTGTTGAAATCTTTCTGTGAGGAATTACATCCTCACAATCGCAGTCGCAAGAAAATGCTTTTAGCGCGATTGATACATCCGCAGATCGTTTACTTTCAAACAACGAAGAGTGAGAGTGAGTACCTATAAGTTCGTAAAGGACTGAATTATTGTTTCGTCGATCTCATGTTATAAATATTTATTACTTTTGTACGGATAATCTTCAGAAGACTGTTTAAAATGCCTGAGAGCGGATTCACTATTTTGGAATCTTCCAACAGGTTCAGCACAGCAGCACAGAACAAAAGTTTGTTTTGGTTTGTTTGACGTTTTATTTCACAGTGCACGCTAAATGTAAGATAGTCAAAAATAATCGCTCACGCACTTTTCCATCAATAGATGGCGTTACATTAGTGTCTTTTTGGATTCGTATGGAAAATGCAGAAGTTAGGTATATTGGAATAAAGAGTATTTGCTGATATGCTGCAAGCATCAGTATTGACAAGAAAAGTAAAACGATTGCTTTCCAGAGTGATTCCGCGTATGTATGAGATTAGATAAGAGTAGTTATGATTTTTCAAAGATGCATTGACTGTACCTAACTCAACTCAGATATCATAGAAACACTACAGTTATTTCTTTTTGTAAAAACTAAATCATACCGATAAAAATCTTAAAAAATGTAGTCGAGCTGCCAAGTTTCACCAATTAAAATAGGCGGTGTGCAGGACTGCCATATTGTAGGTTCCTCGTTATAGAAAAACCACAGACAAACAGACGTAACACCTTGAACGATTTTCATGGAAATTCATCGCCCAGTTCACACTACCATCACCTGGTGGAAAAGTTGCACGAATCACTGTGTTGTGCAATATCGTCAACAGAAGGCGCTAGTGTGAAACGTCAAACGCATAGAAAAACGATGCGCGCGCCTCTGGTTGTGAAAGCCACAACTATGAAATTTTAAAATGATCGTTAAATGCGTGGTCGATGGAAATTTCGCATGTGTTACGTCTGTTTGTCTGTGGAAAAACCAAGGCGTTAGATGCTAAAATACAACAATTGTTGTATGAAGTGCCAAAAAGGAGAGTGGGCTCATTATGTACTTTGACAAATACGCAGTCTACTTCAAGCGCATAGAATCTGCTTCCAACAAAATATTCATATACCAGCATCCAAAAGATCGCAATATATATTAAGATTTGCGAGTGATGCTTTGTAACTAAAAGGTTGTGACTGAGTAAGGTTGCGCAAACTTATCGCAGACTGTTAGAAGACAGCTTCTACTATGACCAGGATTCAAGAATCTCTTGACCTACGCGAAGTTGTAAAGGAGACAACTACGTTATAAATGTGTTGGAAATGCAAGGGATGTAATTATTCAATAAACCTAATTATTAAAAACCCTAATTAATCCACCTAGCGGTGATGGTGCCTTTCTCGTGCTTTAAAATATCCTTTCAACAAAACTCGAGCGACATGTTGATGACATTGACATAAATACAAAATGAAAACTGCATGCTAAATCTACTCAATATGGATACATTTTATATTAGCATAACATCCAATATTCAGAAAATATAAGACAACGATCCAAAACTCAAACCAAACAAGTGTCATGAAGCCGCAAAATTTTGAAACGTCATTTTAGATTTTCCGGTCATCATTTTATGACTCCGGATATCTACCCCAACTAAACTAACCGCCATCTTGAACATTGAGACACCATCTTGGATGTTCTGGTAATCATTTTTGGACTCTGCACCTAAAATTACATAAAATAGTCGCCGTATTGAATTTTGGCATGTCGTTTATCATTTTGTGGTTACCAGTTTTGGACGAAGACCGGCATTCTTCCCCATTCAAACTATAGTCATATTGCAGACCTTGTGAAACAGCGCACAGCTTGGGTTTTCTGATTACAAATTTTGAATTCTGGACATATTTTCATACAAAATATGCCCATAATGCAAGAATTAAAAATCCTATAAAATAGGCACTAACTTGAATACTGGGCCATTATCTTGGACTTTGGACCGCTATCTTGGATACTCTGGTGGACTCCGAACATATTTCCCATACCAAATACACTTATTTTACATAGTTTTAGAGCTCAAAATTCCTTAAAACAGCCACCATCTTCTGTTGACGCGATCAAATTCTTATTTTTCCATTCAACGTTGACCCATTCTGCTATAAATTTACACCTTAGGAATCTGAAATGGTACGATTTGACGAGATCGCTTTAGTTTTGTCTATATTTTGTTCTCATATATGAGAACTTAGACCTATTCGTCACTGTTGTTCATACCTAATGTTTATCAGGCCATTAAACAAAGCCACGATTTATTTTTTCACATGAACGTTGGTTCTGCTACACAACAGCTAGTCTCTAATGGGATCTAAGGCTATTTCCTTGCTAACCGTTCATTAGATTATCAAAAAATCTGCGATCTGATGTGTCGTATGTATGGGTTTGGTTCATTTTTATATTTGGTAATTTCCGGTGGGATAGCCGGATCTGATTCCATGAGTCATGGACCATGACACTACCGGTTGTCCCAATTATGGCCTGAGAATATTTTATTGCTATTTATTCACCTTTACCTAATCACCGCGATTTGATATATCGCATGAATGGGTTTGCTTCACTTTTACTTCTAACCACTTTCGAAGCCACAGCTGAACCCGCAACACTACCGGGAATCTAATGTGATCTGACCCTATTTTTCGTCGATATTCGGCCTCCTTTGTCTCCGACATTCGCAACACAAGCAATCAAACTACTGTTCGAAACAAAAATGTCAAACGAATGCACTTCACCACGATAGCGGCTTCGGGAGACGATTCGGCTTTTGTTATTCCTGTCTTCTTCCATAATAAGAGCTATGTTGCCCATCTGTGTGTCGTATTCAATGCAACATGCAATAATAAACTAATATTAACATTCATAATCGGAACTGGCTGATAATCTATGCGTAAAGCTAGAATTAGACACATGTCATCGTGTCAGATGATATTGATTTGACCCTTTCTTACGTTTATTGATCTTCGTTCTACTGCTCGTGTGGGTGGGTAAGAGTAACTGCTCATCGGTTAACCAAAAACGCTGCAAATTGAAGGTGTCACATGCAGGGTTTGACAATTTCGACGGGACTCTCGGAACCAATTCCGGAACACTACCAGTTGTCTTTAGTGTGACGTACGGCTATTTTCTAGCTAACTGTTCATCAGGTTATCGCAAAAGCCACGATTTGATGTGTCACATGCCTGGATTTGGTTTACTTTTACATTTGGCCTCTTCCGGTCACTCAAAACCGATTCCGAAACACTTGCTGGCCGTTCATTAGGTAATCTAAAAAGCCGCTACTTGATGTGACGCATGTACGGGTTTGTTTCTCTTTCAGATTTAACCACTTCGGTGGGAACTCCGGAACGGGTTCCGGAACACTACCGGTTCAGATATGGTCTGAGATGATTTTCCTGCTCATTATCCATCAGGTCATCGAAAATGCCGTGGTTTGATGTGCCGCATGCATGGGTTTGGTTCAATTGTATATTTGACCACTTCCAGCGGGACGCCTAGTACCGGTTCCGGAACACTACCGGTTCAGATATGGTCTGAGATGGTTTTCCTGCTCATTGTCCATCATTTCATCGAAAATGCCGTGGTTTGATGTGTCGCATGCATGGGTTTGGTTCAATTGTATATTTGGCCACTTCCAGCGGGACGCCTAGAACCGGTTTCGGAACACTTCCGGTTCAGATATGATCTGAGACTATTTTCCTGCTTACCGCTCACCAGGTTATCGAAAATGCCGTGGTTTGATGTGTCGCATGCATGGGTTTGGTTCACTTGTATATTTGGCCACTTCCAGCGGGACGCCTAGAACCGGTTCCGGAACACTACCGGTTCAGATATGGTCTGAGATGATTTTCCTGCTCATTATCCATCAGGTCATTGAAAATGCCGTGGTTTGATGTGCCGCATGCATGGGTTTGGTTCAATTGTATATTTGGCCACTTCCAACGGGACGACTAGAACCGGTTCCGGAACACTACCGGTTCAGATATGGTCTGTGATGGTTTTCCTGCTCATTGTCCATCAGGTCATCGAAAATGCCGTGGTTTGATGTGTCGCATGCATGGGTTTGGTTCAATTGTATTTTTGACCACTTCCAGTGGAACGCCTAGAACCGGTTCCGGAACACTACCGGTTCAGATATGGTCTGAGATGGTTTTCCTGGTCATTGTCCATCAGGTCATCTAAAATGCCGTAGTTTGATGTGTCGCTTGCATGGGTTTGGTACAATTGTATATTTGGCCACTTCCAGCGGGACGCCCAGAACCGGTTCGGGAACACTACCGGTTCAGATATGGTCTGAGACTATTTTCCTGCTTACCGCTCATCAGGTTATCGAAAATGCCGTGGTTTGATGTGTCTCATGCATGGGTTTGGTTCACTTTGATATTTGGCCACTTCCGGCGGGACACCCGGAACCGGTTCCGGAACACTACCGGTTCAGATATGGTCTTAGACTATTTTTCTGCTTACCGCTCATCAGGTTATCGAAAATGCCGTGGTCTGATGTGTCGCATGCATAGGATTGATGTATTTTCATATCTGGTCCCTTCCTGGGGTACCGTTCCGGAACACCTAAATGGCCATATCTCCGGAACGGCTGAACCGATCCGAACCATTTTCAATAGGAATTAATGGGACCAGATTCCGCGTCGAATGAACCGTCGGTCATTGAAATCGGATGAGGTTTACTGCAAAAAAGTGATGTGAGTTTTTTTGTACACACACATACAGACACACACACACACGCACACACATACACACACACATACACACACACAGACATCACCTTAACTCGTCGAGCTGAGTCGATTGGTATATGTGATTTGACCCTCCGGGCCTTCTATCAAAAAGTCATTTTTGGAGTGAAAATATAGCCTTTCCAGTACACTTAGTGTACGAGAAAGGCAAAAAGATGCTCATAATCTCAAATTCAGATAAATTTCTTGCGAGAAAGGTGACATGAATATTGAAGAGATGGATATTATTTTAGATAAAAATACAGTCATACAGTAAGCAACAAACATATAATTTTAAAAAAGATTGCTTGAATTCCGGGATTAAACACAATCATAAATTATTGAGAAAATGATATCTTTAAACGCACCAAAACTGGTACAAATATCCAAGGGAATTTTTTATTTGAATTCAATTATTACTAACAGTTTTCAGTCTTATCCAAAACCCCATCTTTCATAATATGAGCACAAATTATTATACTGAATAAGATTTGCAATAACCCCATAGAAATACACAAAATATTGCGATGATTTACAGAAGTGCAAAAAACCGATGGTACGGAGAAAATAGAGACCACCGGTGCGCAAAGGCGACCGATCATTATTTTACTCATATGGAAACGAACGACCGGTGCGAAAATGGGTTGATAACGAAATTAAAAATCGTTAACGACGTGCTGTTGCGTGTGTAGTATTAAGCCCACGGGTGGGCTTGGTCTAAGTACTGAATGCTACCGACGGAAGCTGGAAAGTACTTACAGGCTTATGTGTCTGAGGGTTGCAAGCGCGTACCGTACCGTGTCACACGACGCTCTCTGTGTCATTACTGGTATGGTGCCTATCAGCATTCTTATCAGTGAGGACATGGAGTGCTTCGAAATGCGCGGCACAAGAGGCATACGCAAAACTGTCAGGATGGCCTCTATGGTCAAATGGCAGCGCGCGTGGGACAGTTCCACCAAAGGAAGGTGGACCCATAGGTTGATACCGAGGGTAGATAGTTGGATTAATAGGCGCCATGGGGAAGTTTCATTCCACCTGACACAGGTCCTTACAGGGCATGGTTGCTTCCGACAGTATCTACACCGTTTCGGGCATGCGGATTCTCCCGAATGCCCAGTGTGCAATGGTTTAGAGGAAACGGCGGAACACGTGTTGTTCGTGTGCCCGCGTTTTCGCACAATGCGTGACCGCATGCTTGCCACATGCGGGGAGGACACAACTCCGGACAACTTGGTCCAGAGAATGTGTAGGGATGAGATTAGCTGGAATGCCGTTTCAACGGCAATCACCCATATCGTCTGGGAGCTACAGAGGAGGTGGCGCGTGGACTCGGAGAATGGCTAGTCCAGATGCAGTACAAGAGGTGGTCCAGGGGTTCGAAGTCGGCTTCGTAGGTCATACCGGTGCCCTGCGGTCGAGATCGACCCTTACAGCGATTAAGTGGCCGCGGAGAGGAAGTCCCGGTAGCGGTGCTGTCGTGGCGTCGGTCTACTGGGTTGGATCTGAGCCCGCGGTTGGAAAGGGGTCCCCGGCAAGGGTCGGGGTAGGTGAGACCCTGCTGTCTGCAACCTACGGGTGCATCTGATAGGGCCTGAAGGGTAGTGATACCCTTCCTTTGCGGGCAGGTCAGATCGGGTTGCACGTGGGCATCAGTTCTTGATGTCCGCTCAGCAGTAGGGCGCGGGCGGGGTTGACCCTGCCCGCCTTCCGAGGACAAAGGGAGTGGCGAGGACCACTCGGGAAACCGGCTAAGCGCCAGCATGCTACCGTGATGGACTCTCCAGTGCGAGTCATCGATGTTCGTTGCTGCTAGGCTACGGCAGCTAACCTTGAGGGTGCGATATGCACTAGCCCCTCTCTGAAGCAATACCTTCTTGGTGGTTCCGGAGAGACGTAGGGTTTGGCGACCATAGGAATGTGTTTTAGTGGGTCGAGGAGAGAGTAGTCCTGGCTTCTACCGGCATTGTAGAAGACGGCCTCATCCCCACACTACCCTAACCTTCCTGTTAGGGTGTCTGATGAGCAGATTTATCCCCCTATGGTTTAGAAGGAAAAAAAAAAAAAAAAAAAAAAAAAAAAAAAAAAAAAAAAAAAAAAAAAACCATCAAGAAGGCATTGCTGCAGAGAGGGGCTAATGCACATCGCACCCTCAAGGCTAGCTGCGTAGCCGACAGCAACGAACATCGATGACTCCATCACGGTAGCATGCTGGCGCTTAGCCAGTTTCCCGAGTGGTCCTAACCATTCCCTTTGTCCTTGGAAGTCGGGCAGGGTCAACTGCCCGCGCCCAACTGTTTTGCAGACATCAGGAACTGATGTCTACGTGCAATCAGATCTGACCTGCTGAAGGCAAGAATATCACCACCCTGCATGCCCTATTAGCTGAACAAGAAGGTTGCCGACAGTAGGGTCTCCACCTGCTCCGGCCCTTACCAGGGACCTCTTTCCAACCATGGGGCTCGGATCCAATCCAGTAGACCGTTGCCATGACAGCAACGCCACCTTGATTTCCTCTCATCGGCCTCTTAATCGCTGTAAGTTTCGATTTGGAACGCAGGCCACCGGTATGACCTACGAAGCCGACGCCGAATCCCTGGACCACCTCTTGTACCACATCTGAACTAGCCATGGTGGAATGCTACTTCGACATGCCGCCTATTAATCCAACTATCTACCCTCGGTATCAACCTATGGGTCAACCTTCGTTTGGTGGAACTGTCCTACGCGCGCTGCCATTTGACCATAAAGACCATCCTGGCAGTCCTGCGTATGCCTCTTGTGCCGCGCATTTCGAAGCACTTCATGTCCTCCTTGATAAGGATACCAATAGGCACCATACCAGTGATGACGCAGAGCGCGTCGTGTGACACGGTAAGTACTTTCCAGCTTACTACGGTAGCTTTCGGTACTTAGCGCCGTGCCCCACGCCGGACCGCCATACCTTACTTGGTATGGACGTAGCGACACTAGCTAGAAGCTTGCGCTTACTGGCGTACACCGCAGAGCTATTCGACATCATTCGGGACAGTGCCACTATAGCTGTGAAGGCTATTTTGCAGGCATAATCAACGTGGCTACCAAATGTTAGCTTATCGTCGATCATCACGCCCAAGTGTTTGACGGTGCGCTTCGAAGTGATAGTACAGTCGCCCACACTGATCACCGCTTGCTGCTTCGACTTTCGGTTGTTCACAACCATCAGCTTAGATTTCTAGCGTAATGTCGCTAGCAAAGCCGACGATCTCCACTCCCTCCGGGAACTCTAACCTCAACACCTCGCCGTGCTTCACATTCTATTACACCGGACCCAGGATGGAACTTTGCGGGACTCCTGAGGTTATGTGAAAGCACTTCCGACCCACCTCTGTGTCGTAAACTAGTACTCGATTCTGGAAGTAACTTCCTAGAATCTTGTACAAGTACACGGGTATTCCCAGACAAAGGGGCGCATCGGCAATAGCCGGCCAACTGGCACTATTGAACGCGTTCCTTACATCCAGAGTCAGTACTGCACAGCTTGCAGCGGGTTTCCATCCTCTTACGCTGGAGTGCTATCTCAGCTGTCTTTGTAACCGACAGGATAGCGTCTACGATTAACCATCCCTTCCGGAATCCTAACGAGCTCAAGAGATCGATTACATCTCGGTGTGCCTCAACATTCTATTGAGGATGATCTTTTCGAGCACCATCCCAACCGTATTGTTCAAGCGTAATAGAATGGTCTATATGCCGGCGGGTCTCAGGGTGGTTTCCCCGCCTTTGGCAATAGAACCACGCTCTGCCTCTTCCATACTTTTGGGAAAACTCCCTCGTCTAGGCATTTCTGCATAGCAGACCTGAACATCTCGGGAGCCTCTGCAATAGCTACTTTAAGGCCAGGTTCGGAACTCTGTCCGGATCTGGGGTGTTACCAACACTAAGGGACTTTCCTATCCCCGCAAGTTCTACATCGGTAACTCTCTCCTAATCGCCAGTCCCAGTCCTCGACTGTCCTACGGAAGGAGGCCTAGGACTAGGATATTGGTGCGGAAAAATCCCCTCGATGTTCCCCTCCAACATCTCTGGAGATTGCTCTGGTAGGAGTAATTACATCTCTCGTCTTGGCCATCACGATCCTGTAGTATCACCCCACGGGTTCACAGTGGCATTCTGACTCGACATTCAGCGCGACTTTAGCAGCGGCGAACATCACTCGTCGTTCATTTCGCTTTTCCTCAATTCGTGCTCGCTGCATCCGCCACCTAGCCTGTAGGCAGACGCGGCGCAGGACCCCAATCGATTGAGTCCACCAGCAAGCCGGAGGTCACTGCTTAGACCGACTAGGATTCGCTCACGGCAGAGTGCCTTTCTAAATACCTCGTCGTCGAAGTAAAAAGTCTTCCACCTGCGAGCACTTGGCCTTGGCCTAGCCGCCTCTACCTCTACCCGCTGCCTGCTGTTGTTGTAGTTGGTATCAAACCGCCAGGCGATCGTTGTGAGTGTAGCTATTATCTTCCCTACAGCTCGAGCTACTTGTTAGGCCAGGACTACAAAAATATAATGATACGCACCGTTCCGACTAAAGGTACTCTTGGTACCGACATGAGCCAGCTCGACATCTAGTATGGCCAGTCTCTCTAGCAGTATCTGACCCCGTTGATTCTTGAAATGGCTTCTCCATTCCACGGCGCAGGTGTTAAAGTCACCCGCTATTACCACTGGCCTTCGCTCTGTTAGCACGGTCGTTATACAGTCCAGCATCTGCGTGAACTGCTCGATCGGTCGACGCGGAGGCGCATAACAGCTACTGAAGAAGACCCCGTTCACTTTGGCGACCATGAAGCTCTCATAGGTGTAACTCTTGGACGGGGTATTTATCCATCTTCCATATTGCCGCCATTTTTGTGGATCCATTCGCGACCCAATTTCCGTTGCCGGCGGGTACTCGATATGGGTCCGCTATGATGGCAATATCCGTCCCCCACTCAGAAAGCGCCTAACGAAGCAGTTGCTGAGCTGCGTCACAGTGGTTCATGTGCACCTGTGTTACCTGCACTGTGATTTTTTTTTTCACAGCCAGAAGCAGTGTTGGGAATACTCACTTGCAAGAGTGATACTCACTTGCTTCAATCTCAGTCCAGAAGCATGCTATCAAAAATGATGTTTGAAGGATTTTTAGATTGTAGTTTAGTCTAAAAGTTTGTCAAATAAAGTAAAGGTCGCAAACGCATACCAAAGTTGTGAAAGAGCTGTGAGTACGAAGTGAGTAAAATTCGTGTAGTTTATACTCACCTTGTGCTCACAGCTTTCTCACGGTTTTAGTATGCGTCTGCGATTTTTACTTTATTCGGCAAACTTTTAGATTAAACTACAATCTAAAAGCCCTTCAAACGTCATTTTATGACGGCATGCTTCTGGACTGAGATAGTAGCAAGTGAGTATTTCCAACACTGGCCAGAATCCGCTTTCTTGAAGGCTGGGCGTGGGCACCTTTGACCACCCGCTGCGTTGGATACCTGTTGTTCGGATTTCCAGGTACAAATCAGACATATGGGTGGACTTGTGCTGCCTTATGCCTTATGGCCATCGGCGCCGCATCTCCTACATAGTTTGCTCTTGCCAGGGCCTTTGCAGTCACATGATTTGTACCCTGGTTCCAGACACCTGAAACAAACCTGCGGTGGATCCGTGGCTCGTGAAACGTCAGATGACATACGCACCACCCTACCTTAAACCTCCCTATTTAACGGACTTTTTACGTCCGCCACAGGTAGCTGAACCAAAGCTACCTTTTTCACCTTGAGAGTCCCTTCGCCAAGGGTTTCTTCCGCCCAACTTGTGTAAGCGGCGCCCTTGTACTTCTTATCGCGCTTCAGTACGTCTGATACAGCGCACGTCGGCTCCCAGATCCACGAGTTTGGCGTAGCTTCGCATCGCCTTCAAGACGTCCGAGTACTTAGACTGTTCGGTGTTGATGACGAGCGTGTCGCCTTTCTCGCGTTTGGCACCTACTCTTTTACGCCTTGGTTTGATGTCCCTGACTGCCTCGACATGTGGCTTTATTTTGTTCTTCTTCCACTCGATCTTCGTCTGATTACTTCGTGGTTGCTGAGGGCCTAACAACGGTTGCAACTCCCTGTTTCCATCCTTCCGGGACGTGCCAGCCTTTTCAGGCCCATCCTTCCTAGCTTTCCGGGACGCCTGGCTGGGGTTCGGCATTACTGCCGACCTTCGGAGTTAGTATCCTTCTGGCCTTGCGGGCAACGCCAAACAGCTCCTCACCTGGCGGCTGGCTCACCCGCTTCTGCGAGTGCTTATCACGAGCAGTCGCATCCACCACACCTCTTGGACTACCTGCGAAAGCAAAGGCCTTCGCTTGGGTAGACCTCGTAATCTTTACTTTCATCAGTTCCGCCGCTGCTGCAGTCTTCACGAGCCTCACGTACGTGATCCTGCTTGGCAAAGTCGATGATTTTGCCAAGCTGCTGCTCAGGCACCTCGATTGCGAGTAGTTCTTTTATTTATTGGTCGATGACCCTTGAGATATTTCTTGGGATGCTACGTTTTGCTGTCCTAAATTTCGTGAGCTCTGGAACTGGTCAAGTGCTTTGTATTTCCATTCAGAAGTTTTGGCCTTACACATTTAATTGTTATAAAACCAGCACGTTTTAAGTATACTTCTTGTAGCATAATTATGTGCTAAATTCCTGCATCCATCCAAACAAGGTTAACGGCGAACCACATAACCGCACTAATCCAACCCATATTTTTCTGTCATCTTCTTTGTTGGTCCTTCTCATTCATTGCTTCGCTACTAATGCTATATGTTCTAGGCCCTTATCCCAAACGCCTGGACATAGTAGGTGTTGGAGGCAGTTATCTCAAGTTCGGCGAAACCCATATTGAAAGCAGCGTTTACTTCACGTCAGCTCCAATGCTGCAATATATTTATATTTTTATACAAAATGTGCTTATAAAATACAGTAAAGATCTTACATGATAGTTTCACTGCCGATACTCTTAAAGACACAAACACTCCAACCGATTGTAATTAACCAACTGCCTACTGCCTATCACAATGGGGATGAAATCTAATACAAAACAATCACTACCAAATATGTGTTGCCAGTTTCACTAAAATATTTCACGAGCCGCCGCAACAGTAGGGTATCCATTCCTAAAGTCGCCTTCCCCGCCTTCCAGAGTATTGATTTTTCCTCTCGCCACATTTGTGGTCTTCGTTCGCTCCCACAAGTGGGACCCCGGCGGCAGACGTGCAGCAGGTCACCACAAGGAGAATAGTCAAAAATTAATGAGCCCTGATCGGACTCTGCGGACCCAGAATGCAGAATGAGGCGGTTTCGAAGTAGAAATTAAAAACCACGAAATGTGACTGCGGGTTGCTCCGGGTGCGCTGGCGTCTCCCAGAGGTACGCAACTGCAGATGGCTGGCTATTTTCGACTATTTTGCTGTTTCGTTTCGATTTTTTTGCATGCATCATTTGATATAATTGACAATTGGCTGACGACGATGGATGGATGGCACAGAGTAGCACACGTGTTGGATTGACACTATTCTTTCTCTGATGACGCCACTCGTCAGATTAGAGGGCGGAGTGCGAAGTGTGCTAAATGGAGGTCGAGAAATTCACGCCGAGTTCAGACCAGGGGTGTATTGCAAATGATGCCTGATGGATAACATAGGAGGGCTGAGTGGCAGTAATTATGGGAGATTAGCTGTCAGATCTGGTTGCGCGTTGGCACGTCAAAATGTGATATCGCAAAAACAAGCGAGAGCTTCGAGCCGAGGGTAATTAGAAAATGGAAAGTTTTCAGTGGAAGAACCATCAGCTGCTCGTTGACGCGAGGGGCAAAACAATCGGGATCGATTTCCAGCCACAACAAACCGGTGAAATTTTGATTGACATTTTGATTGCCACACAGGCAAACGGATGTTTAGGCAAGATTTTCTCATCAGCAATTGAAGATAATTCAGTCATCTCATTAATTTTGTTGAGTTTTTATTCCCATGTAATCTCGCTTAATTTATAACACTTTGCTCTTAATAAATTGAGTAACGTATCTGAAATTTCTATTTCGTTTTCTATTTCTATTTGGTGATTGTTACATAAAACCATGTAAAACTAAGAAAAATTACCAAACATTTTAAACTCTGTTTTGAGTATACGAATCGTGTTGATATTTAGAATAATTTCGTCACAACTAAATGAGAGGGTTTCGAGGAAATTATTCAAAGTCTTTTTGTTTGTGGTTGTGGTGAAGGATACGTTTTTCTTACTTGTTTGAGTATTCCGCGTTTAATTTTGACATGCATTTCATGGCGTTAGCAAACCTGCTGTTATCTGTGGTGAAATTACGGAACAACATTTTCCTTCAAGATTGAATGGATAATGTATTACGACATAGTGCACGTTGAACATTTTTTGGATTTTTTGGATGTTACGACTAAAGCTAGTTGATATCTTGCGTCTGAAACTGATTAAAAAGTACACAATTGCTTTCGATTATATTTTCCAGCACGCTTCCATAATGCATCGCTTTTGTCTATTGTGTCACAATTCTTTCTATCGTAATAACCGCTCGAGTTTATTCCAGCATAAAAACAGCGGAAATTAGTCTTCTGATTTCCCCGAGCTGGCTCTATAGCAATGGTGATGGTTGCTAGCTCTACTAGAACAACGCTCATTTCATCATAGAGTCATCGTCATCGTCGCACAAACAAAAGGAAGTGCGCGTTTGAGCGAAAGATATAAAATTCTATCTCAGTTTCAAATGGACGGACAGCCATTGTGTTTTGTGCACTGGAGCGGCAGTGTTCCTTGGGAAAAACCGTTTTTACTACGGAACGGCACCGCACCAGTGGAGTTGCGGTGATGCGCGTGACTGGCGACTGCTCGGAGTCGGATTTTCACTTTGTGGCTTTTCCGGCGTGGCGTTGCTGATTTGTTCGCACTTTGGTGTGGCAGCAAAAACTATAGAACTGTCAGCTAATATTAAATCTTTCCGCTTGTGGTGGTAGTCTTTGTGTTGTCATATAATGCGGAACAAGGAACCGGAAATGAGCAAGATGGATCTTATTGTGTAGCGAATTGATGTGATGTGTTTCGTTTCTTGCAAAATCAAGACGTCGGATATGTTATTGTACACAGGTTCAGGAGCAAAACTAGGGTATCACAGTCAATAATAGTCCTGTGATCTGAGAATCTCCCTATTCGAAGACAAAGTGATTACAGCACCAATTGATTTCGTCCTTTTTGTTGTCATATGTGTTCGCTTCTAATAAAAGATACAAAAATTAAAAAAAAAAAAAACAAAAAGAGCAGCACTTCTACCCTTCGTTTTGAGTGGGATGAAAATGGGAGCATGTTCCAATTTCCTGCCTAAGAATATTTTTAAGTATTCGAAGAGAAATGATACCATACCGCAGCAAGAAGGGGCAGTCAAAAAACTAGGGTAAGGGGTGAGACATTGGACATCCCGTCACTCCCCAAGTAACAATCCCATTGCTGATAGGTTTTGTTTGATTTTTATCATTGTTTTATTACAGCAATAATTAAAACTCACAGTTTTATGACTACTTTTATGTAAACCATTGATGTAGTTAGTGCTCAACTTCCGAGCGGAACAGACGTATCTTTGTATCGCTGTAGGCCGCGGAAGCCGTTCGCCGGCTATAGTTTCCATATTTTCGAAGTGTATACCGCGAGTAAAATCCACCGGTTGTCTCGCGTCGCGTTCAATCCCCCCCGCGCGCTATGTCCGCGATGAAACGCCGCGAGAACACATTTCGCATCGATTATGCGAATGTGCCAAAAATGCCATCTTCCGAAGCTGTTCACCGTTTTGCAGGTGAAACGCTAGGTCTGAGGCGGGAGGAGGTATTGCGGATCCAGTATAGCCGCAACCTCAGTGTCGCCTTTGTTAAGGTAGCAAGCCTCGATATCGCACAGCGAATCGTCGAGGTCAACGACAACAAACACGAAGTGGTCGTTGACGGAAAATCGTACAAGCTACGCTTGGTGATGGAGGACGGTGCCGTTGACGTCAAACTCTACAACCTGTCCGAAGATGTCACCAACGACAAAATCGTTAAGTTCTTGAGCGCCTACGGTGAGACACTCTCTATCCGTGAGGAGGTTTGGGACGAGAAACACTTTTTTCCCGGGCTCCCCACAGGCGTCCGCATCGTCAGGATGATCGTCAAGAAAAACATGCCGTCTTACGTCAACATTGACGGCGAAACGACGATGGTGGCTTATTTTGGACAACAGCACATCTGCAGGTACTGCAATGAGCCTGCACACAACGGTGTCTCGTGCGTCCAGAATAAGAAGCTGCTACTGCAAAAGTTGGCAGCAAGCAACACGTCATACGCTGACGTCATGAAAAACGCGCAGACAGCTCGCGCGAGTTCTTCTGCACCTCGGTTTCAAAAACCGAAACCTCCCGGGCCAAAACCGGTCATCCCGAAAACCAACGGCGCCGAGCAGCAAAACCTAGCATCTCTACCGATAACATCCGAGCCAACCACCACCGGCTCAATGCCGCCTCCAAACAGCGTGAAGCAACAAAACGTCGGGACCGACATCGGTTCATCGTCAACGAACACAGGGCTGAGCGAAACCGACGAAACATGGACCAGGGTAACACGGCGGTCGGGGAAAAAAACAGATGGTAACGAAACCGATTCATCGACCTCTAGCAGATCTTCGCACAAACGGCCGGCTGGCAAAAAGATGCGATGTGATGATGCCACCGACTCTCAACACACAGACATTCTTCCATAAGCCAACATCTTCACCAGTTATAACATTGCGACGGTTAACGTGAATACCATCACGAACCCTACTAAAATCAATGCGCTACGTTCCTTTATTCGTACAACGGATATCGACATTCTGTTTATCCAAGAAGTGGAGAATGAACAACTCACTCTCCCAGGCTATAACGTCATCGCTAACGTAGACCACACACGAAGAGGCACTGCGATAGCCTTAAAGGAACACATCCAATTTTCGCACGTAGAGAAGAGTCTGGATAGCCGTTTGGTAGCGGTTCGCGTGCAAGACACCACGCTGTGCTGCGTGTATGCTCCATCTGGAACAGCGCTCCGAGCTCACAGAGAGCGCTTCTTCAATAACACGATCGCCTACTACCTCCGTCATCAGACGGAGCACATTATTCTGGCAGGCGATTTTAACTGTGTTCTGCGGCAGTGCGATTCGACAGGACACAATATGAGCCCTTCCCTTCAAGCCACTATACAACAGCTACAACTGCACGACGTGTGGTTGAAACTACGATCTAGAGATGCAGGCCGTACCTATATTACAGCACAATCATCCTCCCGACTAGATCGCATCTACGTCAGCGGCGGTTTATGTGAGCAACTACGAGCAGTGCATACACATGCATGTTCCTTCAGTGATCACATGGCTGTCTCACTACGTGTCTGTTTACCTCATCTCGGTCAAGAGCACGGGAGAGGTTTCTGGTCACTGCGTCCTCACCTCCTCACCAACGACAACATTACTGAACTCCAGACACGTTGGCAATTCTGGACTCGACAACGAAGGAACTACCGCAGTTGGATCGACTGGTGGCTGGAATGCGCTAAGCCGAAGATCGTTAGCTTCTTCCGATGGATATCCAAAGAAGTTTTCGAAGAGTTTCATCGTGCACAGCAAGCCCTACATGACCGCCTACAACGAGCATACGGCAGCTACTACCAGAACCCAGCATTGCTGACTGTGATAAACCGTCTCAAAGGAGAAATGCTCGCACTGCAGCGTAACTTTTCTCAAGCCTTCGTGAGAATCAACGAGCAGCTGGTGGCCGGAGAGCCGCTCTCCGTGTTTCAACTGGGTGATAGGCGAAGGAAGCGTACGATAATAACGCAAATCGACGGCGAGGCTGGTGAGTCCATTGAAGATTCGCAAGCCATACAACGACATGTACACCAATTTTTCTCCGAGTTGTATTCCGAACCGAACATTGCAGTAGATCAACCGAACGATTTCCAGTGTGACCAGATCATCCCGAACAACGATGCTACAAATGACGCATGTATGGAGGAAATTACCACGGCCGATATATGGGCTGCAATCAAGACAAGCTCTTCGAAAAAATCACCTGGACCAGACGGCCTCCCCAAGGAATTTTTCCATCGGGCTTTTGATGTCATCCACCGGGAGCTGAACCTCGTTCTAAATGAAGCCCTGGGATCAAACTTCCCGTCAAAGTTTGTTGAAGGTGTTGTCGTTCTTATTAAGAAAAGAGGACGTGGCAACACAGTAGGGTCAAGTGGGGTAAAATGCCATTTTTCAAACTTTCATCGTTTTCAATGATAATTAGTCTCATTTGTTAGGCTTTCAAAGTGGTAACAGCAACTAGACAATATTTGCTCGATTCTTCAGCAAAAATATTCACTAAATTATTGTATTTTCATCGATTTTTAGCGACTTTAAAAACTGATTCGTAAAACGGAAGTGGCGCAAAACGACCATCTGCCGTGGGGTAAGATGCCACTTCATGAAAACATTCAAAAATTACGTCCATCAGTTTTCGGGCATTTCCGACTCTTTTTCCCCCCTCTGTCCCGCTTTTTCGTATACTCAATAAATGGAGTGTTACCCCCCTCCCCGCAAAACGATGGTCGTAATATTTGAATGACCCCTAACATGAAAAGCGTGGACATCAACAACCATGCGTCTCCATACGTGCCTCAATCTCGTTGGAAACACTTGGCTGGTAATAAAATCACCAGAAAACCTTAATTGCAAGCACGAAAAACCGGAAGTTGCCAGTTTTCATTGGGAAATCAAAAGATTTTTCGTGGGTTTCGTGGCCTAGCTTCTAGAAGAATGTTCGATGCAAACGTATCTTGACACCATTCACCAATACTAATGATCAAGTCCCATTCAGGAATGATTTTATCAGTTGGGCCATTTTACCCCATCTTGGCATTTTGGGCTCTGTTCCCCTACGTTCGTACCGACCTATCTCTCTTCTCAACTTTGACTATAAGTTGCTTTCTCGTATACTGAAAGCTCGACTCGAGAACGTTATGAGTACCCACGGTATTCTCAGCCAAGCTCAAAAATGCTCGAACGGTCAGAGGAACATATTCCAAGCCACGTTGGCTCTGAAGGACAAAATTGCTCAGCTGAAAGCCCGAAAACAGGTAGCAAAATTGTTGAGTTTTGATCTCGATCACGCCTTTGATCGGGTAAAACACTCGTTCCTCTACAACAACATGCGCTCTCTCGGCTTCAATCCCCGTTTCGTAGATTTGCTCTCGCGGATCTCATCCATGTCCTCCTCTCGTCTTCTAATAAATGGACATTTGACGGCGGCGTTCCCCATCGAACGATCGGTGCGACAGGGGGACCCAATATCGATGCACCTATTTGTATTATACATACACCCTTTGCTCTCCGCACTGGAGCGAGTGTGTGGTACCGACCTGGTCGTGGCGTATGCGGATGATATTAGTGTGATTGCGTCATCGACCAATAAAATACATGCGATGCGTGACGTCTTCACCTGCTTCGGACGAATATCAGGAGCGGTTTTGAATCTGGAGAAGACGACATCCATAGATGTTGGCTTCGTGAATGGGCACCCTCTACAGGTGGACTGGCTAAGAACCGAAGACTCCATTAAGATTTTGGGAGTTGTTTTCACCAATTCCATTCGCCGTATGATTAGCCTCAACTGGGATGCGGCGGTTAATAAAGTATCGCAACTCATTTGGCTTCACTCTCTCCGGACGCTTACCATTCATCAGAAAGTGATATTACTAAACACGTTCATTACTTCCAAAGTTTGGTATTTATCATCGATTTTGCCGTTAAATGGTGTCCACATTGCAAAAA
Organism: Aedes albopictus; assembly: GCF_035046485.1. Classification (NCBI taxonomy): domain Eukaryota; kingdom Metazoa; phylum Arthropoda; class Insecta; order Diptera; family Culicidae; genus Aedes; species Aedes albopictus. The sequence continues at coordinate 434,259,214 of NC_085138.1, forward strand.
TTACTGCAACCATGGGAACTTTCTTATGGAGAGGCCATCCTGCGCGAGTGCCGATGCATCAGCTCGCACGATCTTATGATCAAGGCGGGTTAAAGCTACAGCTTCCTGCGATGAAATCCAGAGCCTTGATGATCAACAGACACGTCCACGAGATCGGTTCCATGCCCTTTTACAACTCCTTCTTTTCCCAAGCACATCCTCCCATTCCCCCAACAAATATTCCTTGTCTGAAAGCAATCCTGCAAACATATCCTCGTTTGCCTCCCCAAATCCAGCAAAATCCGTCCTCCGATCAACTTCATCGCCATTATGTCAGCCAAACCGATCAGCCGCGTGTGGAGACACGATACCCAGCAGTGGATTGGAAGCGTGTGTGGAATAACATCAGAAGCAAGAAACTGCCGTCATCCCAGCGCAGCAGCTGGTATCTGTTGGTGAACGAGAAAATTGAGCATCGACAACTGTGGCATACGATTCGACGGGTGGATAACGAGCAGTGCTTACACTGCAATGCGGCTTCGGAAACGCTGAAGCATAAGCTGAGGGACTGTCCAAGAGTGGAAGCAGCATGGGCACATCTGCAGCAACGGTTGGCGATAACCCTCCAAGGCCGGAGGCGACTAACCTATGAAGATTTGTTGCATCCAGTACTCAATTTTGCCAGCAGAAATCAAAAGCTTGAAATTCTAAAACTTTTTATCAATTACGTCACCTTTATCAATAGTTGTGATAATGTTGTCGACGTTAATGAGTTAGATTTTTATTTAACAGTTGAAATGTAAATAATTGCACTGTAATTAGTTTTTATACAAGTTCAACCAATAAACCATTCTTTAAACGTTAAAAAAAAAAATGATGTAATGCTTTTATGTAAACCATTGATGTAATTTTATGGAGCCTCGTAGCCGTGCGGTTAGGGTCACCAAGCTTCTAATCGCACCATGCTATGGGGTGAGGGTTCGATTCCCGCTCCGGGCGATGAAACTTTTCGTGAGGATAGTTTCATCTCCGTATCCACTGGTGCATGCTCCGTGTGTCCCTTGTCTAGTGTTAAGTTTCAGTCAGTCTGTGCAGCCTTTGGCTGAAGACGGTGTCCGCGTCTTTTTTTTTTATAGTATACTTGAAGATAAACATAAAGCCAGACATTAAGAGTAAACAAAACTCTCCGATATGTAAACCTTCTAACATTCATTATTACCGCATTAAAACTGTTCAAACTATCAACATATGGCGATTTGTTCGATTAATAACGATATCTGTTGGTGGAAAAGCATAAACTACGATCTGCTAGGTTTATTGTGATAGTTTACTGTCATTCCCATAACATTCTCACAAAAATAAAGTCTCTCAGCTGAGTTTGCTTGTGCTTCGAGATAGTTTTACCAAAATAACAAATTGATTTATTTCATTCCAAGATGATAATATTCACCATTTTCGAAGCGCATTAATTTTATGTTACTGCAACCGGTAAAATTTTGGGTAAAATTGAATGCGCATAAGTCTTCCAACATAATAACTACTAAAATATTACTATGAAATGATCGCTTTCTACTTACGAATGATATCTCTCCCTGAACTTAACGTGGCATCGAAAAAGCTTCTCTGCATCTTGAGCTGTCATATTTTTTGTTGAAAAAACAACAACAACAATCATCATAACCTCTATTCGAGAATGGAAAATTTTTCAACTAGGTTTTAAAATGGTTTTATTGCTTCTCCTAATGCGGTTTGCAAAACCTCTCCGAGAGTGGTCCACTTAGCCGGAAGATACTCTTAACCCTTCAGCGCGCGCGCTGTTGTAAAAAGTACAACACTACCAAAAAACCTCGCTTTTCGTATACAGCGTGAGCGCGGTGCAGTTTTGGTTACTTGAAGGCGCGCGTCCTGGAAGGTTAAAGAGGTTATCAAGAGGTTTTGATGTGTATATCAGTTTTATTGCAAGTTTTAGAAAATTGATCACGAAGATCTCTTATAGATCCGAACAAAACCTAAAATGTTACTTGGGTCCTCCTCAATGGCTGGACACCTTACCTCGACTTGGTCGCTCACCAAGCAATCCCAACTGTTCCGCAAACTGTTGGTGTTTAAAGAAATCCAGCGGCTTCGTCAGGACGCCAGAAGCACCACCTCGTTTCTGTCACACAGGTTTCGGACAAAATGACGCTTGGTCGCATTGTGCTTCGAGCGTTTGCTGGCTCTCCCCGAACGGGCGAAGATCAGGCATCCCTGGTTGTCTTCGTTAATGACGGTCGCTTGCCGGAGTCTTCCAGCAGTCGCCTCAGCCGGACAACTTCTTGGCAGGCGTCCGCCAGGGCGACGTATTCGACCTCTACCGCCGAAAGTGTAACGGAACTCTGCCGACGACAGGCCCAGCAAACAGCTCCTCCTCCGTAGATCACAACGTAGCCGGTTGTTGATTTCCATGTGCTCCGATCTCCTGCCCAATTCGAACTCGAGAATGTCACCAACCTTTCATTGTCCTTTCCTCCAAGCTGCAGTATCCAGTCCATGGTGCCTTTTAGGTAGCTCTCTGTGGGGTGTGAATAATGTTTAGTGACATTCCCCTTGCGTGTCCTTCCCTTAGTAAACATCGCTGACAGCAATCATCATGACGAGACAATCGGTGGGTTGCTGGCTCATTGAGGAGTGGACCTTTGGCGGAGTAAGTCGCCTGCATTGCGAGGTCCCGTATCATGCCAAATGATTCTGCTGTAGCTTGGGGAACAAATTGTTCCAGTCAGGGTTGACAATCGTCCTTCTCGTCATCACTACGTGAAGATAACAATAAAATAATCTTCGTCCAAAAGAACAACGGTGACGATTAGCCTTTTCGTCGCCAACTGCGGGCTTCACGACGAAGCTCAATCTTAAATAGTCACCCACCAACTTTTTCGTCGTCCTCTTTGTTCCCTAGAAACGAGCGACGACAGGCCAACCGAACGCCAACTGGGAATAGCTTTTATTGGCCTTTCGGCACTTACGGTGGTGTAAAACTTCACTAGCTCAGTTGGTAAGAGTGCTGGATTGGCAATCTAGAGGTTCGTTGTTTGATTCCAGGTGCAATTTTTTTTTATTAAAATCTTTTTTTTTGTGTGTTGCTGGTGGCAACATTGACTCCGTCGGCTAGACGCACTTGGACGAAGAGCGAAACAAAACGAATGAAGATTTTGTTTTCGTCACGACGCAAGCCCTTTACGAAGATTCGCTGGCTTGAATGAGTCATCCGATGTGGAATGAGCAACGATGACGATCTAGTTTCCGTTCTCGTCGTCGACTTTCTTGGTCGTACGGCGACGATTTTCAGCCCTGGTTCCAGTGAGTTAAGAATATATACGCGCACCACGCGCTTCGTAGCGGTCCAGTCGGCCTCAGTTGGGGTGCTGAACATCCTCCCGAGAATGCCGACGTTCGTAGCTATATCCAGTCGGGCGCACATTGCTACGTATAGTAGTGCTCCAATCACGCTCCAATACTTTGTGCCATCTTCGAATGGGTACTTTTCACCTTCATTTTCAGATAGCCCGGATCCATGGGCGTTCTCACCTGCTCTGGCAACCAGATTGTCAATGTAGTTGGATAAACTGACACTGAACACGCCGGTCTGACGGCGAACTTCCTATCCTAAGAAGTGCATGACATCGCCAAAGTAAACATGATCGAAATGCTGACTTGAACGCTGCTCTTGAACGCGAGTTATCTCCTCCTCGCTTCCAGATCCGACGAGAAAGTTGGCGACGTACACGATCAAGTAGACTTTCTTTCCGTTTCTGGTTGCCTCGAATAAGCATGGATCTGCTGTGCTCGCTTGGAATCTCAAGTCCATCAGAACACCGGTTAACTTCCAGTTCCAACACCGGGCTGACTGCTCCAGTACATATACATATGCTTCTCCGAAGGCGGCACAAGGTCAACTCTTTGCCGCGAACTTTGTATCCGGGTGGTTGGCGCATGTAGAGATACGCGATGCGCACGTCAAAATGCTTTAACGTCATTTCCTTTTTTTGCGGCCTGAGACAGCAGAACTCGAAGGGTTGCGTGCTTGATAACAGGGGCGAACACTTCATCGTAATCAACGCCATAGCGCTGCGCCAACCCCTGGGTTACGATCCGCGCCTTGTAGTGGACCACTTCGTTAAATTCGTTCTGTTAAACAATGTAAACTCTACGGCAGCCTACAACTTTCTTGCCTTTCGGCAGCGGCACTAACTCTCACGTTCCGTTCTGCTTGTGCGACTAGATTTCGCTGTCCATCACCGCCCTCCACAAATCTTCGTACTGTACACTGCCTGCTGGCCTGTCGGCGGTTCTTCCACTTTCTTGGTGACGACGCCTACCACGTAATCAGATAATCGGCTCGGTAGGACGCTGTGAGTTCAACGACTTCCTCGATTCTCGTACCCAGCTTCTTCACCATTTTGAGCACTGTTTTGTCTACTGTTTTCTTCGTCCCACTCCTTCACCGCGAGGAGATCTTCGTCCGGATCTGGATCGTTCACACTGTGATAGTCCTCAAGTCCGCTCTCATCACTCACACTTTCTTCGCCGTTTTCGACCACTTCGGCTTCCACGGCGGGCCGCTTCAACACTTGGCGAAGAGGCCACTCGTCTACTTTTCGGCGAACGCTCCATGGTCGTCGACTCCAACTTCGTCTTGCAAAATGCCCTGCCCACCGAATCCTTCCAGCTTTGGCCACCTTCTGGATGCTGGGTTCACCGTAAAGTGCAGCGAGCTCGTGGTTCATCCTTCTCCGCCATACACCGTTCTCCTGCACAACGCCGAAGATCGTCCTTAGCACGCGTCGCTCGGAAACTCCGAGTGCTTGCAGGTCTCCTCGAGCATGGTCCTTGTCTCGTGTCCGTAGAGGACCATCGGTCTTATTAGCGTTTTGTACATGAGCATTTGGTGTGTGGTGCTTCTTCTGGAACCCGTAGACTTCCGCTGATGATACGCCTCCGAATTTCACGACTCACATTGTTGTCAGCCACGTCAGTAAGGCCCCGAGATAGATGAATTTCTCCATCATCTCGAAGGTATCCACGTCAATCGTAACATTACTACCCAGACGAATCCGGTCGTGTTCGGTTTAGCCTACCAGCATGTACTTTATTTTTGAGGCATCCACCACCAGTACGACCTTTGCTGTTTCGCGTTTCAGGCGGGTGTTCAGCTCTGCCACCGTTGTTCTGGCGATAATGTCCATGTCGTTCGCAAAGCACACAAATTGACCGGATTTTGTGAAAACCGTTCGCCGGCTGTTGAGCCCGGCTCGTCGCATCACACCTTCCAGAGCGATGTTAAAGAATAGACATGAGACTCCGTCACCTTGTCGCAGTCTCCGGCGAGATTCGAATAAACTGGATAGTGCCCCAAAACTCAGTTTTGCACACCGTTCATCGTTGCTTTAATCAGTGTAGTCAGCTTACCAGAAGACCGGTTTTCGTCCATGATTCTCCATTGCTCTGTGCGGTCGATACTGTCGTATGCCGATTTGAAGTCGATGTACATGTGACCTTGGTATTCACGGCATTTCTGGAGGATTTGCTGTACGGTGAAAATCTTTTCCGTTGTCGACCGGCCGTCGATGAAGCCAGCTTGATAACGTCCCACGAACTCATTCGTTTTAGGTGACAGATGACGGAAGATGATCAAGGATAGCACTTTGTAGGCAGTATTCAACAGTGATCGCTCCGAAGTTCTCACATACCAAATGGTCGCCTTTCTTGTGGATGGGGCAGATTACCCCTTCCTTCCACTCCTCCGGTAGCTATTTGGTTTCCCAGATCCTGACTATCAACCGGTACAGACAGGTGGCCAACTTTTCTGGGCCCATCTTGATGAGTTCAGCTGCGATACCATCCTTACCAGCTGCTGTGTTGTTTTTGAGCTGGTGAATGGCACCTTAACTTCCCTCAGCGTGGGAGTTGGTTCATTTCCGTCCTCCGCTGCACTGATGGCGTCGTCGTTTCCTCCGTTGCCGTTGCCGTGGTCTCCCGTGCCTACGTTCTACACGTCATTCAGGTGCTGATCGAAGTGCTGCTTCCACCTTTCTGTGACCTCACGTTCGTCCGTCAAGAGGCCTCCGTCTTTATCTCTGCATATTTCGGCTCGTGGTACGAAGCCGTTGCGGGATGCGTTGAGCTTCTGATAGAACTTCCGTGTTTCTTGGGAACGGCACAGCAGTTCCATTTCTTCGTACTCCACTTCTTCCAGGCGGCGCTTTTTCTCCCGATAGAGGCGAGTCTGCTGTTTCCGCTTCTGTTTGTAACACCCCACGTTCTGTCGAGTCCCTTGCTGCAGCATTACCGCCCTCGCTGCGTTCTTCTCCGCCAAAACCGTTCTGCACTCTTCGTCGAACCATTCGTTTCGTCGATTCCTTTCCACGTACCCGATGGTACTCTTGGCTGCACTGTTGATGGCTGCTCTCACTGTACTCCAGCAGTCCTCTAGAGGGGCCTCATCGAGCTCGCCCTGATCTGGCAACGCGGCCTCGAGATTCTGCGCGTAAGCTGAGGCGACATCCGGTTGTTTTAGTCGCTCTAGGTGGTACCGTGGCGGTCGTCGGTACCGTATATTATTGATGACGGAAAGTTTTGGGCGCAGTTTGACCATTACTAGGTAGTGGTCGGAGTCGATATTGGCGCCACGATAGGTCCTGGCGTCGATAATGTCGGAAAAGTGCAGTCCGTCAATCAGAACGTGGTCGATTTGAGATTCCGTCTGCTGTGGTGATCTCCAGGTGTAACGATAAGGGAGGCTGTGCTGATAAAATGTGCTACGTATGGCCATATTTTTGGAGGCGGCGAAAGCAATGAGTCTTAAGTAGGCCTTTTAGATCGTCTGCTGGAGGGCGCTAAGCTTTCCAACCGTCGGTCTGAATTCCTCCTCCAGACCTACCTGAGCATATAGATCTCCTATGATGGTCTTGACGTCGCGATTTGGGCAGCGGTCGTACTCGCGTTCGAGATGCGCATAAAATGCATCTTTGTCATCATCAGTGCTTCCAGATTGTGGGTTTCTTCTTCGTCTTCTTTATGGCTCGACGTTCGCTTTGGAACTTGGCCTGCCTTACTACAACTTAGGGTTCTTTTGAGCACTTCCACAGTTATTAACTGATGGGCTTTTTTTGCCCGCTATTCTTCATTACACCAATAAAGGTAGCTATGAATATGTTTGACACTTCACAGGTCATTTTGACAGACCCCACACAAGTACGAAAAAGACGGATCTTATATTCTACTTTATCGATCTTGTTGCCGTCCTTTTCATGCACATGTTACATCTGTCAAAATGACCTGAGAATTGTCAATCATTTTGAGGTCAGGTTCGTTGGTGTAATAAAGAATTGCATGAATTTTTACATTGTTTGGCAAGTACAATGATGCACTATGCCCAGGGAGTCGAGAAAATTTTCTCGACCGGAACGGGAATCGAACCCGCCGTCTCCGGATTGGCGATCCATAGCATTAATCACTAGGCTAACTGGAGACCCCCGGAGTGTGGGCTGTGCACGTTTATTATGCTGAAGTTGAAAAAATCGAAATTTTATCCTTAACAATGTCCAATAATTCGAAAATCAGCAGTAGCAATGAGGTAGCTGTAGCCGGGATGGTCTCTTTAAGCCTTGTTCTGGATGCATGAGCAAAACATTCCAGACTAGACTTAATATCACTAATATGTAGAAATAAACGTTTGCATTTTTTTAAATGCTTCAGGAATATCCAGTCCTGATTGCCTTCTCACTCTTTTTCTACTACTTTTGCCCCCTTTTAATTGAAAATCCTATTTATATACTTTCCTCTATACTCATAAATCTTTTCTGAACCTAACGAACATAAATCATTCTCTCACTTTCCGGAAGAGAAACTCACTTTCGGCTGTACAAACCGCTCCACAATCAGAATTACCTTCCAAAATAAAACTACAAATAAATTTAATTTTCTTTTAATTGCAAGACTCGGTTTCAGTTCTCCAACCAGAGCATCAGAGGGAAAACTTTTTCCTGCACTGTTTCGCTCTTGTTCTTTTGACTTCGTCCGAGTAGAGTGCACACCACTCACTTAATTCCTAAGATGTATGACCTCTCGGAACTACAGCTTCATTCCGGTACAATCAGAGTAGTTTCACCTCTTTCTATCAGTTTAACTAGCTGCACAGTGGTAACGAACGATCTGATACTGACTAACAGGAACAACAAAAAAATCCCCCACAATCAAAGCAAGATAAGTGAACAAACGGAACCCAAACCGAACCTCGATCGACAGCTCGCGGCAACCGAGGGAAACACAAAACTTGTTATTTGATTTCTTTTAAAAGGAAAAGTTTTGCATTCCTCGCGTTGGCGTTGGTGGAACTTCCCGACGACGACGAACGACGGATCGGGAAACTATAGAGTCCGTACGCAGCAGCTAGAGAACACGGGATTTTCTACCACCTTACCCGACCCCAAATTGGAAACCGAGAGCTTTCGTACTTAGGAAAACAACGAACAAGGAAAAAAACTTTCTTGTTGCGTTTGCTGAGCATCAGCTAGCTCTTGTTTGGTCACTCCGAACGAACTATTTGCCAGGAAATTTAATTCCGACTCAGACATCAATGGCTAATAAAAGGGGTGGGAAAGAATGGGCAAACAAGTGCAAGTTTTCGGCAGCGTTCTTGGATTTCAAACTAAGGAGAATGGAGTACTTTTCGCACAAATGAAAATTGCAATCGTCTGTTTTTTAACCTGTAGGAAGATATTATGGATATGTTAGATCCGTAGATCGTTCAGGAATTGCTCTAGGAACTTTTCTAGGAATTTCTCCTTCGTGAATTCCTCCAAGGATGTCTTGAAAGGTTCCGTAATCCTTTAGGATCTCGTACAGGAATTCCTCGATTACTTGTTATAGGGATTCCCTTAGAAATTGAGCCTGGGATTGCTTCTATGATTCCTCCTGGAGTTTATTCAGGAGTTTTTCCAGCAATTACTTAAGGAAATGCTATAGGGATTCCCTCAGAAATTTCTCCACAGCCTCTTCTTGGGATTCCTTCAGGATTTCTTTTGAAACTCCTTGTGCGATTTTGTCTGGACTCCTAAAATTCCTTCAGGAATTCCACCAAGGATTGCTCCAGGAGTTCCCTCACGATCTCTTTTAGGAATTCCTCCAATTTTCTTCAGGAATTTCACGTGCGATTTCTTCAGGACTTTCTTCTGGGATTCTTTCACAAATTCCTACTGGGATTCCTCCAAGAATTCCTCCAAGAATTCCTCCATGGGATTCGTCCAGGAATTGCTCCAGGGATTCCTCCAGGAGTTCCGCCAGGGATACCTCCAGAAATTTCTCCAGAGATTCCTTTGGGAATTCCTCCACAGATTCTTCCACAGATTCCTCCCAGAAGTCCTTCAGCGATTTCTGGAGGACTACCAACAAGAAACTTCCGGGATTCCTCCAGGAACTCCTCCAGGGATTCTTTCAGAAATTCCTCCAGGGATTTCTTCAGGACTTCCTCTAGGGATTCCTCCAGGGATTTCTCCAGATTTCTCCAGGGATTCTTCCAGGAGTTTCTCCAGGGATTCCTCCAGGGACTGCTCCAGGGATTTCTCCAGGAATTCCTGATGGGATTCTTCTAGGAATTCCTCCAGGAATTCCTCCAGGGATTCCTCCAGTGATTCCTCCAGGGATTCCTCCAGGGATTCCTCCAGGGATTCCTCCAGGGATTCTTCCAGGGATTCCTCCAGGGATTCTTCCAGGGATTCCTCCAGGGATTCCTCCAGGGATTCCTCCAGGGATTCCTCCAGGGATTCCTCCAGGGATTCCTCCAGGATTCCTCCAGGGATTCCTCCAGGGATTCCTCCAGGGATTCTTTCAGAAATTCCCCCAGGGATTTCTTCAGGACTTCCTCTACGGATTCCTCCAGGGATTTCTCCAGATTTCTCCAGGGATTCTTCCAGAAATTTCTCCAGAGATTCCTCCAGGGACTGCTCCAGAGATTTCTCCAGGAATTCCTGATGGGATTCTTCTAGGAATTCCTCCAGGAATTCCTCCAGGGATTCCTCCAGTGATTCCTCCAGGGATTCCTCCAGGGATTCTTCCAGGGATTCTTCCAGGGATTCCTCCAGGGATTCCTCCAGGGATTCCTCCAGGAATTCCTCTAGGGATTCTTTCGGAAATTCCTTCGGGAACTGCTCCAGGGATTCTTCCAGGGACTGCTTCAGGGATTCCTTTAGGAATTTCTCCAGGAATTCCTTCAGGAGTTCCTCCAGGAATTCCTTCGGGAGTTCCTCCTGGAATTCCTCCAGGGATTCCTTCTGGAATTTCTCCAGGGATTCCTTCTGGAATTCCTCCAGGGATTCCTCCAGGGATTCTTCCAGGAATTCCTGCAGAGATTCCTCCAGGAATTCCTGCAGAGATTTCTCCAGGAATTCCTCCAGAGATTCCTCCAGGAATTCCTCCAGAGAATCCTCCAGGAATTCCTCCAGAGATTCCTCCAGGAATTCTTCCACAGATTCCTCCAGGAATTCCTCCAGAGATTCCTCCAGGAATTCCTCCAGAGATTCCTCCAGGAACCAGCAAATCTGGTAAATGCCAGTAAAGGGCAACATATATCAGTGTACCCTACCTTGCGTCATCGGCGCAGTTGGTCGTGGAGCGTGCGACCGTGCCGAGCTCTCGACGCATACTGAATTAGACACCAGCAAACAGACTGCTTGGTGGCTAGGTATGCGGAGTGCGAGAGTAAGTTTCGGCTTCAAATAAAAATAATACGCTCTCACTTGTAGTTGTTGGGCACAAACGAGGCTGTGTTGTGGATTGACATCTAAGCCGAAAGAGAGATGGTTCTTGAAAAAGTGAATGTTCATGGTGAGGGCTCGGGTTCAGTTTGGCTTTCTATTCCGCAGAATTATCACCTGTTCTGTGGCTTAGTTGGTTAAAGCACCGGTCTAGCGAATACGGGGTCGTGGGTTCGAATCCCACCAGAACGCGTTTTTTTTTTTTCAAAAAATCATTCCTCAATTTGTCAATTAACAACATTCTGTGTCTTCTAACTACAGTCATGTTCCGGTTTTATCACGCCCTCCGCGCGTCAGTCCTTCATTTTTCATACATTTGCTGTTACATTTGAGAGCATGTGTTCCCCCTCTTCTTTAAGATGAATGTTAAAGGCGCGTTATGCAACGATAAAAACATGGAAAATGCGAAAAGTTTTCGTAGAATATTAAAAAGCAATTTTTAAAAGGGACATGATAAAATCGGAACAATACTGTACAAGTTTTTCTGTATGCTTATGACATACCAGCTAATCTGGTAAATGCCAGTAAAGGGCAACATATATCAGTGTCCTCCAGGAATCCCCCCAGAGATTCCTCCAGGAATTCCTCCAGAGACTCCTCCAGAAATTTCTCCAGAGATTCCTCCAGGAATTCCTCTAGGGATTCCTCCAGGAATTCCTCCTTCAGGATTTCCTCTAGGGATTCCTTCAGGAATTCCTCTAGGGATTCCTTCAGGAATTCCTCTAGGGATTCCTCCAGGAATTTCTCAAGGGATTCCTCCATGAATTCCTTCATGGAATTCTCTAGGAATTCGTCCAGGAATTCCTCCAGGGATTCCTACACGTATTTCTCTAGGAATTCGTCCATGAATTCCTCCATGAATTCCTCTAGGGATACCTTAAGGAATTTCTCGAGGGATTCCTTCAGGGATTCCTCCAGGAATTCCTCCAAGGAATGCTCTATGAATTCTTTCAGGAATTACTCCAGGGAAGCCTCCAGGAATTTCTCCAGGAATTCCTCCAGGAATTCCTCCATCGATTCAGGCATTTTTCCAGGGATTCTTTCAGGAATTCCTCCAGGGATTCCTTCAGGAATTTCTCCAACGATTCTTCCTGGGATTTTTTCAGGAATTTCTTCAAAAATTCCTCCTGGAATTCCTCCATGGATTTCTTTTGGAATTCTTCCAGGTATTCCTCCAGAAACTCCTCCAGGGGCTACTCCAGGAATTCCTCCAGGGATACCTGGAATTGGGAGGGTTTCAAATAGTTTTTAGTGGAGGAGTTCTATGAAACGATTCCAATCTTTTTATATATGCCAATTTAAACTTAGTTGCTGATTCGCTACACATTCATGAACATTTGTAACGCTTTGAAAGGTCTTTTTACGCCTTTATGCTAAATATTTCAGGGGGCATAGAGGATTTCAGGGGATCTCAGAAGCATCCTGGAGGTTTTCAGGGGCATTTCAAGTAATTCCTGGTGGTTCAGGGGGTTTAGAGGGTCCCAGGGCTAGTGTCAGGGAGATTTCAGGGCCACTACTCACGAAGATTTAGGATGACTCAGAAGGATTCAGGGGGATTTCAGTTAGGTGGTTTCAGGAAGTTCCATGCGGCCTCCGGGGCATTCGAAGGAATCTCAGGTGGATTCAGTGGCATTTCCTAGGGTTCAGGAGAGTTTCAGGCAATCGCAGGAGGATTTCGGATAGTTAAGAGGGTTCCAGGGTTTTTTAGCGTTTCAAAGAAATAAAATAAGAACAAATGGGTTTCAGGTACGGTTTAAAACTTCCTCGAGTCCTCGAGTTCCTTGAGGTGAAATTGATCGGAATCTTGGGAAATGTCGTTATTAATCTGGTAGAAACTCTGAGAGGAATTTGATGTGGAATACTAAGGGAAGATATCATTAAAAAAAAGATCTTTTGAAAAAAATGCTCTCTAAAAGAGCTCCAGAAATAATGCCTAATGACATGTGTGGAGAAAATTTTTCGGAAGAATTTCTGAATGAATTTCATCTCCCAGATTCCTTCGCTTCCACTCAAAATTTGCAAACCTCATATCGGAATTGTGGGCTAGCTGGAAATGTTTGCTTGATTTAGGAGCCCTCCTCTTGAGCCGCTTATACGGATTTTTCTGTATAAAAGTTGCTCTTCGGATAGTCGTCTGGAACAATCTGTATCTTTTACGCGGGATTTAAGCGCTTATATTTGAAAGAAGAACATACTATAAGATCGAAAATTATTTTATTCGTACCGACTATGTAGTAAACTTTGTTGAACTTTGTTACTTCTGACTAGATACTACAAGTAGTAATGATCGTTGCTTTTTACGACTGAATGAGAATGTTTCATAGGTTTTCAAATATATTCTTTGTTCCAACTATGTAACACATGTAGTTGTGGTATTATGAATGTTTATTCATATAGTCTTCTTTGTACATGAAGCGAAGTGAGCACTGAAGTTATTAGAATTCAACATTGTTATACGATCTCTCTTTTGCTGGGTCATTTTATGTGAGTATAACCTGCAATACACTCTTAGACTGACTCAGAAAACCATAGATTGTATAACAATGTTAATTTACAATTTATTCAAGTGCATATATTTAGTTAAAATTATTCAAGTAGCAATAATAAAGAATCAATAGTTGAATTCATTTATAGGTTTTTTCAATTTATATTCAAACAGTTCAACAGTTGTGATAAAATCATAATAAGTAAACTTTGAATGCGATTGAACTCATTTTCCTTTCAAGCTCCATATGAAGGATCCTGATTTGTGAAACGGTTCAGAATTCATGGCATCGCATTTTTACGACTCTACCCTCGTTTATTAAAACCGTTCGTCGTAAACTTCATAAAGGATACAAAGAATTCCAATTTCCTGCCCTGTGTGCGTCCCGTTACGCCCCCATTTAATTGAACGTTAAATTTTAATATCAGCAACCGGGATTCTCATCATTTTTTCGCTCCACAACAGGAAAAAAAGAATAACCCGAAAGTGGTTGAGGGAAGTCAACCACTGATGTTTCCACACATTTCCCACACGAAGTGGCACGAATCAAAAAAAAATATACTGCAGTCGAGTCAACCGACGACCATAATCCCTTATACCCGATGCACCACGGAACAACGCAGCCAGCCAGTGTTTTTTTTGTACTGCTCCCGTTCCGATCAATTTTCAATCGAATCGCGTGGCATGCGTTTGGTCCATTAAATAAAATTGCGCCACGCGAGTCCCAGGAACGTTGAAAAATGTGAGTCCTGCGTCGTCGAAGTCTATCAATCTTGCACATGAAATATGTAATAATGATTTTTCTACAGAGTCCTGCTTAGTGCGTTCTGGGTTTTGTACTATCAAAATTAGAGCGTATGAAAGCAACCATTGACGTTACATAAAAAATGGAATAGACGGAGGAGGGGTGTTTTTTTTTGTGATCGCCACGTGCCCAGAAACGACAAAATGGGCTGGACTCAGCTAATGTGTGGACAGTTCGACTTTCCGGTGGAAGCTATTCGAAAGAAATCAGTACCTTTGATGACCAGAAATTTGCTTCCGGTTGCAATCATAATTCGGGACAAGACGGAGTGAGAAATCTGAGATGAGCTATGACACAATATTGCTTTCTCAGAATCAATAGAGGGGATGCAAATTGTTAATTAACACTTCTGATTCCACTTTCAGCGTTTTTTTGCAGGAAATTCTTCAAAGATTTTCCGGGTATTCATCCCCAAATTCCTCTATCGATTCCTTCAGGCCAGGTTTGGCCACTAATACCTGTAAGTCAGTTTGACAAGAAATTCTTTCAAGAGATTCTTCTATGTAGAGATTCGTTAAGAAATTTTCAAGGGATTCCTGGAGGAACCCTTGAAAGAATTTCCAAAGGAAACGCTCAATCTTGTTTGAAAAAACTTAGACGAATTTCTGAAATATCCCTAAAACCTCAAATTCTGAGAAATCCTTTAACTACTGGAGAAGTCAGTAAACTAAATTTTTTGAAAGGTCTTTTTTTTATTGAATCATCTATCTGATTCCTGTTGAAATAACTTCAAATATTCTTTTAAAAATGCCTGACCGATTATCTGAAAGAATCCCAGAAAAATCCTGGAGGAATTTTAGAAAGAGTAGCTTGAGAAATTTCCGGAAGAATACCTGGTAAACCCCTTGGTGGAATTCCTATAAGGATTTAATTATTAATATTTACAAGTATTCCTGAAGAAATTTGTTACCAAAATTCATTGAAAACATTTTGAAACAAAGTAATACCTGGTAAAATATTTGAAGAATCACCTGAACTTCTGTAAAGTTTTATAGAAAAATCTTCAAATTTCTGTAGAAGTTTTCAGGAATTATTTCTGAAGAAATTTTAGAAATTCCTTAACGAATCAACACGAACATTCCTAAAGGGTCTTAAGGGTGCTGTCAATAAATTACGTAGACTTTTTTGGCCATCTCAGAACACCAGCCCCATCCCCCTCGTAGACATTTATACATACGAAATTTTCGAAATTTGTATGGAGCGTTGACTTTGGCCAGACCCCCCTCCCATCCCCCTAAGAGTCTACGTAGTTTATGGACAGACCCAAGGTATCCTTGAAAGAAATCCGGGTGGAATTTCTGGATAGTTACATGGAGGAACACCTGGAGGAACTCTTGAAGGAATTCTGTTGGAATTTCTGCAGGAAGCTCTGATGGAAGACCTGCACTGAAAATCATATCATGAATGAACTTCTGGAGTAATTCCAGAAGACATTCCTGCGGGAATATTCAATCGAATCTATGGATAAACTCCTGGTGAAATGTCTGGAGAAGTTCGTGAAATAGAAATTTCCGTACGTATGTAGGGTAATTCGCCAATTGTTGAACGGTTAGTACCGTTGGTTTTCGTTTGTTTTTCCGTGCATAATTCCACTTCAGTTGAAAAATATCCAGTGAACGTCTAAATCTACTTATCCCTTATACTGCCCATTGTATTTGTTTTCCCTTAAATTCTATTTTCTAAGAGAAGATTTTTTCGTGTTTTGTGCCCAGCTAGTCCGAGCTAGTGACAATTCATTTAAATGACTAGTAATCGCACATTTGAAGAGAGCTCTAGTGGACTGAAATCGTTTTAAACATGACTAGATGCAAAAATGGCTGAAAAGATTTGATTAGAAGCGAAAACGACAGAAGAAAAGTACGCATTTTAAAGGCCCTGAAACTCTCCTGGAAACTCATGGGACCCACTCAACCCCCAAGAACACTCATGGGACGACCCTGAAATCCCTTGAAAACCCGTGGGTTGCTCCTGAGCCTCCTGGAACGCCTTGAAATACTCCTGGGACCCCCTTAACACTCTGAATTCTTCTTGAGCACCTCTGGAACGCCCTTGAAACCCATTGAAAACCACTGACATCTTTCTAAAGCTCACTGGAACGCCTTTGAAACCCCATGAAATGCACGGTTAGGTAAAGTGAAAAAGAAAATCTAGCAGTCATGTTAACATCGTAGGTTATGCTAGTGTTCAACAATTGGATCATGGATGCATAATGATAGTGTGATAAGAAAAATATTTTTTCAAACTAAATTACAATGAAAATGTGACTTTAAACAATAACAAACTGATGATGATTAACCTGGGCTTGTTAGGGGAATATCTGTAAATAAATGAAAATCGGGTTAAGTACGGTTCCTTTGAATTCCACTAAGAACTTGCATCCTTTGACAGATACGTATTTCGACCTCAACTGTAAGGTCGTCTTCAGTGTCTTGTACTTGACTCGACTCAAACTGTTAATGACATCCTTCCAGTTCTTGTAACTATGGTGTGCCTTTGATATTTGTGGTCGATTTGCCCGCAAAGCTTATTTGGTAACAGCAATTTCTTAAAATTAATCTTAAGAATTGAGCAGATTTCGTGTCATCAGCGGTACAAAATTTTCAATCATTTTTTTCGACGTAAAATATGTATAATTATTTTGTAATTTAATTAGAGCAATATCGTGACCCACATGTATATGCATCTACATCTTACGTTTACGTTGGATGAAAATTACTTAAGTAAGATTTATAATAAAATATTCAGAATCTGTTCAACATTTGGGTAGTGTTCAACAATTAGCGAATTACCCTATTACTGAAGGAATCCCTGGAAGATATTTTGAAAAAAAAATGCAGAGAGCATTTTTTACAAAAAAAAACGGAACGAACCCTGATATCGTCATCGACATATCTGATGACATTCCTGGAGACATTTTAAAGGACACTCTGGAGAATTTGCTGAAAAAAGTCCCTACAAGATTTTTTAAAGGAATTCTCGAACAAAAAAAAATCGAAAACAATCTTTGAAAAATGATTTGAAAATGCCTTGAAGAAATTTATTCGAGAATGCCTGAAATAATTTTGGAAATGGAGAATTCCTAAAAGAATCTTTCGATTACTTTTTAAAAGGATTCCGTAAGTTATTTCTGAAGCGAAAACGTCCATAAATTACATCACATTTTTAGGAGGGAGGGGGTCCAGCAAAGTGTGACAACTCATACATAAATTTCAGAGATCTTAAACTAAAAGTGTGCCATTGGAAAGGATTGAGATTTAAAATGGACAGTTTTTGCGTTCCATAAATTACAATTTCTAATGAATTAATGGAGTCGATTTTAAACGAATCCAGAAATTCTGTGGAAACTTCAAGGATCAAATTAAGACATCACAAAAAGTTTTTCTGATACAATGAAAGATTGGAGTCTTTTAGTGGCAACGCAATCTTTATTCTTGAAACGGGATGATTATTTACTCTGCGTTTAGTAAAAAAGTCCACGTAGGTTCACCGAGGTGGTACTGAGTCATTAACCGAAAAATTAAAATCAGAACAGTTGAAGTTATCCGAAGCACTAGAGACAAAACGAGAGCGTTATTTTCCCCCTGATGAAGGCATCATCTCGAAGTGCCAAAACGTTGGGTGAAAATTAAACCTGTTTTGAGAAAAACGACTGCATAGCCACTAAAAGTCTCTAGTTAGGATTACAGTCGATCCTTGAAAGCGAATTTGGAAGATTTTTTGGAGAAATCTTTGGATTTTTTTTAAAATTCTGAACACTTGATTCAAGAAAAAAATCACTGTAAGAATCTGTGGATGATTTTCTGAAAGAAACCCCCGGTGAATTTTCTGAAATTATCCTAGGAGATTTTTTTTAGCATGGCAAATTTTATTGAATAATTCTTGGAGGTTCCTCTAGAGAAATTTTCGAAGAAATACAATGAAAATTTTCAAAGGAATCATTGCGGGAATCTATAAAATTCCAGAAATGGACGATTCAAAGCCGCAAGCATTAGGATTACTGAAGGTAAACTCTCTTTTTGCGTTAGGGTAATTTTTGATCCAATTCGTACACTACATCAGCGAGTTGTTTCCAATGTGATGCATTAGGAAGGTTAAGCGGGAATCCTTCACGGTCACTAAGAATAACTAAGGAAATCCTCCAAGAACGTCATATGTAAATATGGCACGTTTGGCGATGTACTAAATTTCAAATGAGCTGAATTTTTGTATGATGAAAAAGTTCATTCCCCGTTTCTGCGATGAAATCTCGACTACATGGGAAAAACAAAATTATTACAGGTTGTGTTAATATGTTACAATGATTTTTGTAACAACGCTTGTTATAAAACATGTTCCGTTAGTAGTTAAAATAACAAAAAACTCGTTTCAATAAAAACAAAAATATAACAAGTTGAGATACCATCATAACAAGATTCTATCAAATTTTGTTAGAAATCATAACAAAATTATTACAAGTTCTGTTATATGAGGGGCCCAGAATCAAAGGGGTGTAAGTGACCATTTTGTCGATTTTGAGCTGAGCATATAAAAAAAATCTACAGATTTCAAGCTTTCTGAAACTTTTTTAAAATTGTTTCTACGATGATTGGAAAAATTACAATAAATCAGAGAAAATTGGGTTGATTTTGAAACTCCATATATTTTGTATGGGATGAAAAATTGATGAAAAACTTCAAACCTCATATACTCGAAAGTGGGTTTTGTCACTTACACCCCTCTGCTTCTAACCCCCTCATATATTTCCGAACAAATTTGTTACAAGTTTTGTTATAAATCTCTTGGTTCGAGTGACCAACATAACAAAAATTATCGTGACAACATAAAAAATCCTATAAGTTTAGAAATAATTTTGTTACAAAATATATAACAAAGACTGCAATAAACGTGTTACGAAATTATGTTAGAGGCAATTATATTATAATGCATAATATAGCAAATGTTGTTATACATCTGTTTGAATCAATGAAACAAGTTTTGTTATAATTTTGTTACTAAAATTATGACAAATGTTATTATAATTTTGTTATGGATATTCACATGGAAAAATCCTTTTAACAAAATTATATCAACTATCGTTATTTCTAACAATAGTTGACATAATTTTGTTATGATCTTGTTATGTGCTTCTGGTTGGGATGGTGCAAAAAGCGTGGGTATTATAATTCCTTGTCTAATTTGATGCTGTTTGAACAAAACTTGGGGTAACTGTGTTGTTGTTCTCTCCATGTAACGCTCCGTATCATCTTGGAACAAAAAATTGAATTCCAAGAATCTCTCTACCTGGTTCATTGATTACGAAAAACCTTTCGTCTGTCTCAACCACGAAAACATGTGGGCAGCCCTTAGGCGCAAGGGTGTCTCTGAGAAAATCATCGGCCTTATTGAAGCACAGTACAGGGCATTTTCTTGCAGAATACTGCACAACGGTGACTTGTCCAATCCCATCCGGGGCGTGGCTGGATTGAGACAAGGCTGTATACTATCACCGCTACGGTTCCTCATCGTAATCGACGAGATCCTGGTAGGTGCGATTGACCGTGAACCAAATCGTGAATTTCTGTGGCAGCCCATCACCATGGACATTGGCGTAGCTAGGGGGGGTTCCAGGGGTGCCTGGCACCCCCTAGAATGAATTTGGCACCCCCTAGAATTTTTCCTTGATAGTAGCTTAAAATTAAAACTTCACACGATAATTCAAACATTTATTAATGGCGCATTTGAACAAAACTAAAGCTACAAATGAAATGACTTCATTAATTATTTTACGTATTAGCGTTTTGGACTTATATTCTATAATTAAAACACTAAAAAAATATGTTTTTGCTGATCTATTACTTTAGGACCCTTCAAATAGGATTATCTTGAGACGCTTTATGAAATGTGTATCAGTTTTTCGGTTCTAACAATGGTCTGGGTGATTTATTTTAACCATTGATCCTAAAACCGCACCGCACTCGCGCTGTATAAGACGAGCATGGTTTTTATATCAGCAATATCATTGGAAATTTGTTCTGAAATTTCAACGGCAACTCATCTGAATTTCCTTCCACATTTTTTTTTCGATTTCTTTACAAACTTCTTTGGCAATTTCATGGTAATTTCTTTTTTATAATTTCATTGTATTTATAATTATTGCTTCTAAAAATTGCTTCGGCAATATGTCCATATTTTTTTCAGCATTGTTTTTTTTTTTATTTATTCGGAAATTTCTTAGGGAATTTCTATGGCTGCATCATCGATGATTTTTTCGGTGATTCCTCTGAGAATTACTTCGGTGTTCAGCACTTTCTTTGAACATTTCTTTTGTTAATGGGGCACGTTCGGTGTAGTACTAGATTTGTAGTAATGAGCTGAATTTTAGTGTGGTGAGAAGGTCAATTCTTCGTTTCTGCAATGAAATGGTGCAAAAAGCGTGGGTATTATGATTCCTTGCCTAATTTGATGCTGTTTGAGCAAAACTTTGGATAACTATGTTGTTTATGTTGCAAGAAATGGAGAAAACAACAACACTGTTGCACAAAGTTTTGCTCAAACAGCATCAAATTAGGCAAGGAATCATAATACCCACGCTTTTTGCACCATTTCATTGCAGAAACGAAGAATTGACCTTCTCACCATACAAAAATTCAGCTCTTTACTACAAATCTAGTACTTCACCGATATGTCCTATTGTGTGGAAAATCTTACAGTAATTCCTGTCAGATCTTCGGCAATTTCATTGGAAGCTTTTTCGGTAATTCCTCTGAAAATTCCCTAGGCAGTTAATTTAGAAGTTTCTTAAACGATTATTTTTGAAATTCCATGGGAATTTCTTTTGTATATTCTTTGGAGATTTTTTAGGCTATTTTTAGGAATTTCTTTGCCCATTCCTTTGCAAATCCTCTGACAGTTCCTCTGGAAATTCAAAAATTCACAATTTAGAACGGAATTGTGATTTTCGAAACAATAGTCGAAAAATTTTAAAATTGAGATTCCGAATCAATTTGCAAAGACAATCTCGAAGGGATTCTCAATTTAAAAAACAACTAAGAAATTGCTGAATACATTTCCATCAAAATATCATAAGAAGTTTCCAAAACATTGGTAACTGTTTAAGAAATTTCTTAGGTAATTTTGATAGGAATTTATTCAGCATTTCTTTTGGGAATATCCCAAGAACTCTTAGAAGAACAATTAAAGGCACTCCTGAAGAAATTATGAAAGCTTTTCGAAAAAAATGGGAGCTGAACCAATGCTAAATTAAATTGCCGAAATATATTCCAAAGGAAATTCCGATGAAATTTCCATGAAACTTTCCACAAGTATCAAAAACATGTTTTTCTCAAAGGGATTCTCAGAAAATATGCCGCAAAAATTTTGGAATAAATTTCCAAAGAAATTACCGAACAATTTTCCAAATACCATGCCAGCAAAATTCTAATTGGAATTGCAGAGGGAGCAAATTCTGAAGGGATGTTCGAAATAATTTTGAAAGAATTGCCGAAAATGTTTTCAAAGAAATTCTTGAGCGATATCTATAAAAAAACTTGCCGAAGAAATATCCAAAGCATTACCGAAAAAGTTCCCAAAGCAGTAAAAGAGCCGCAGCGTGGTCCCATGGCACCCTTGGCAAGCGTCCAGGTTGGCGCCCCACGACAACTAAACATTGTCAATTTGTCTAAGTATGTAGTTTTTTTTTTATTCAAATTTTCTTCAAAAGTTATATGTTGGTGTTTCGAAAAAACGTATTCCCTTCGATTTTGTTTCAATTTTCTTATAGTTTTTTTTTTCATTCGTGTAGTTTCTGTAGGATTTTCAATTGGAGTTACCCAAAAAATATTCGAAATATTTTTCTCTTATGCAAGTATAAGTACAAACACCTTTCGCATTTCAAGAATCTCACTGAGACCAGCTCAATAATTAGAAATAATATTTCAGATTCATAATATAAATAAATTATGCATATTTTTTACTGGAAATCCTACCGTGGAGGGCCCATATTCTGCGCACCTAAGACTTTTTCAATTTCAATCAGCTGTAACAAATTCCAAATCAAACCGATTCGACTGAATTTTTGACTGCACATAGTTATTAGCTTTGTAAATAAGGGAAAACTATAATTCTTATACAAAACACTCAAATTATATGTAAAATCATGAAAATTCTAAAGTGTGTCTATGTTCCTAATTCTGCGCACCCTTTTTTGGAATGTTCCTTATTCTGCGCATTAATGTTCCTAATTCTGCGCACATGGGAAAAACTCTAAAAAGATAACATATTGCAATGAGAATATGATTCATAGATGAAATTAAATTGAATTCTTCATTTTCAACTTTTATACGACATTACGACTATATTGGAACTTTGCATGTCCCCAACATTGATACTACCTACTTTGGTTACTAAGCAAAGGGAATTTCAATCATAATACACAAAAGGATTTTGTAGCATTAGCATAATCGAATACCACTACGTAGAGCTTTTTTAGTTATCCGCATATGCACATATTAGTAAAATTTATTTTCATTTCTAAAGGCAATATAAACTTTTTTGCCATGACAAGGTGGCACAATCTTTGTTTGCAAACTGAGACTTCTTTCTTGTCTTACTCCAGGGTTTCCACTGTTTAAGAAAATTCCATGTATACTCACATCATATATCGCATTTGACGAATGCTTGTATGAATACATAAAGTTTCCCCCGAGGTTGATAGCAAATATTTAAAACAAGTGGTTAGTCCGGTTGAACTATCAGATCAAAAATGCAAGAATCGTAAACTAGCCTTCGAAGTTTATAAACTAACTTGTTGAGACGTAATTACATTCACCTGATTGCTAGAAACATAGAATATCCTAGTAATAACTATGGTGGCATTTATATGATGTTAGTTTATTAATTATATGTTCAAAACTTAGTGTTGAAATGTCTGCGCAGAATTAGGACCACTATTTAATACCGGTTCCTAATTCTGCGCACCCAAGAAGAACAAAAAGATTAAGAAAAGAAGAAGAAAACTCAATTGTTTTTTGCCGATTCTGATTCCTCGAAGACAGCAGTACAGGAAGCGCATGGAAAAGCAGACATTCTATTCATTATTTATGTCGCAAAATGCTTCAGCTCATGAGGCAACTTTTTAGCACCTTCGCTAACGGAAACAGATTTCAGGCAGTTTCCAGCACTTGCAACATCATTTTATTTTTTTTACAAAATAATGGTGGTTGATTTGAAATTTTTTTCTTCACAAACTTTTTCATTACTATTGAAACAATATTCAAAAAATATATTTGAAGCTAATATTGAACTAGCGTCCCTGATTTTATATATATTTTCGTCTTCGACTGGATCGCACAGACTACTTATACTTAACCTTATTAACTACAATTTGCAATATGAAACGAGACACATATCAAAGGTATAATTAAACAATGAAAAACATACTACAATAATTTATCTTATCAATAGCAGCATACATCAATTAGCACAATCTTAGCAATAAACAATTATTCATTCGTTTGTTGAGAATAACTCGGTCTCCAAGTCATTTTATGACCATTCCGGAATTCGCGACATCTTATTCCACCGGGCCAATTATCACTCTGCATAGCGGAGCATCGGAATTGCGGGTCGATGATAACTTTATATGAAATGTAATCCAGCGTAGAAATGTCAGTCCCAGAAGCAACTAAACGTCTTATTCCTAGCACTTCCTTCGATCCAATTGAATCACATACCATTTTTATCACTTCATCCTCAGATACATCATTCGCAATATTTGATACATACAACTGCAAATTTGCTTCTTTTGAGGTAGAAAGTTGTTCATTATTTGCTTTAATTTTTGTTGATGATAATAGAGAAATATCACTCACAGGCTCAAGACAATCAGGTGGATTTTCAGATACACACGGTACAGCGGTATTGTGTTCAATTTTGGAAACTAATTGGCTAATTCGATCTAGCTCACTTTTCAAACAATTGAATTCTTCCTTAGTGGCAAATTCATTCGTCTTCACTTCATTCATTTCACGAACACGGCCTTTTTGAATTAAATCCCTGCAACTATCACACATCCAAAATATATTGTCATGTAGACATGCACATCCATCATCATAGGATAGCCCAACGCACCTCGCATGGAAATATTGAAACGGTTTACAAAACAACTCACAGCACACTACTATGTCTTCTGTACGGATTTCTGCATTACATGCAGAGCATTGGTCATTCATTTTGCAATGCGGGATGGTACACCCTATAGCAATAAATTCATGCAATCACGTTCAGATGGCAGGAGCGATGCTCTTTGACGCTCGGCGTTACGGTGCAACAATCGGGGATGGCGGCTCAGCTTTTGACCGTTCGTGTTTGGTATACGATTACTTCGATATCAATAAACGGGTAGTAATTGGCGGCTTGTTGAAATGATGAAAAACCTTCTTCTTTACTGGATCCTCAAGGCAGTTTAGAAGAGACTGCTATACAATACAGCACCGGATCAGCAGAAATAACGACCGAATTTTACAAAAACAAAAGCGATCAAATTGAACACGACAGCAAGCGAAGCGTACACGTCACACATTTTGTTGTATATTCGAGAAAGTGCGCCGAATTAGGGACTGCGCAGAATTAGGGCCGGTCACGGTACAGTATTTTTTAAATTTTTGTTCGTTTTGTACTCAATTGAGCTTCACTGGTGTTCAGGAAAACTTAAACGAACTATTTACCAATTTTCGGCGATTAGTAAAATTGGATTTACCTGACTTTTTCCATAAAAATTACCAAAGGATTCTTCTGAAGTTAAATCAAAATATTTCTCAGAAGATCTGTGAGAAAGTTTTCAGTAAACATTGGACAAACCATGGATATGGAAGAATACCAGGAGAAATTTCTGAAGGAATTTCTACAGAGGTTTTTGTTCTCTGGAAGAATTCCTGCTGGAATCATTGGATTAAATTATGCAAGAATCTCTAAAGGAGTTTCAGCAAAAATATCCAGAGGAATACTGGATAAAAATCCTGGAGAAATTTCAGCAGGAATTTCCAATGGGATTCATGGAGTAACTCTTGCATGAATTCGTGGAGCAGTTTATGAAGAAATGCCTGATGGAATGCCTGTAAGAATTTGTAAAGAACATCTGAAAGAATTTAAGAAAGAACACATGTACTTGGAAGAATTTTAAAGGCATCACTAAAAAAGTTTCTTAAGTATTTTTTTTGAGAATTAGAAAAAAAAAATCCCTAAAAGGTTTTATGAGGAAATCCCTGGAGAAAGTTTCGAAGGAATCCAAGACGGCTTTCAAAAAAAGCATTGAAGACATTTTGGATGGAATCAAAGGCAGATTTTCTTATGGGATATCTGGAGAAATTTCTGAATGAATTCCAAATTTACGGTTTTCTGGAGGAGTTTATAAGGAAATTCATGAAGAATTCTTTTCTCGGAATTCTAGCAGAAATATACCTATGGAGCATTTCTTAGTAAGCATGAAACAATTTCGGAACGGAATAGTTTCTAAGCGATGTGATAGATTTCTTGTTTTTAAAGAAATTTATAGATGACTTTCAGAAGAAAACTTTAGTCGAATTTCTAAAGAAAGTCATAGAAGATTTTCTAGAAAAATCCCTGGAAGAATTTCTAAAGGGATTCTTCGGACACTTGATATATGTTGTCCCTACAAGGTAGGGTACAAGGTAGTGTACCCTACCTTGCGTCATCGGCGCAGTTGGTCGTGGAGCGTGCGACCGTGCCGAGCTCTCGACGCATACTAAAGTTTTTCTGTATGGATTCTTCGGATTTCTAACGGAATCTCTGCAAGGGTTTCCTTTGGAATTTATGGCGGAATTATTGAGAAATCTATTGAAGTGCTCCTAGGCACCTAATCCTTAAAAATACTTTTGCAGGTATCTCTAGGAGAATTCCTAAGAAATTTCTGAAAATTCTTGGAAATATTTTGGGACAAATCCTTTGACTAATTTCTGAAAAAACTCCTAGATAACTGCCTGAAAGCCTCCCGGGAATAATATCTGATAGAATTTAGAAATTACTTTGAGAAATTTCAAGAAAATCTGCAGAAGAATTTTTTATTGTTTTTTTTAAGGATCCCTGAATGAGTTTCTGAGAATTTTTTAGAGGAATTCTAGAAGAATTGTTCAAAGAAATCCCAAGAGAAAATTACCGCAATATTTTTTAAAAGATTTTCTGAAGGCAATTCAGCAAAACATTCTGAAGAAATACTTGGTAAAATTGATGAAATAATTTCTGGAATATAAAATTTTATTTGGTGGAATAGGAATAAAAAAAACTCAATGGTATTTTTTTGGGGTGAAAATGAAGCAAAAAAATCTGCTAGATTTGCAAGAGACTATGCGCAAACTGACATTTACTGGAAATAACAGTTTTATGAACTGAAAGAGCATCGACTGATTTGTTTTTCACTTAAAACACTTTTTAAACACTGAAAAATATTCCATTAACCCTCTAATACCCAATCCCGCCTTTAGTTTGAGCATTTTTGTAATTTTTGTTTCGTGGAAAATCAATTTTTTTATATTTTTGGCTGATATTTAGGACTGTTCTGTCTATCTCAAAATGGTTTTGGATGTATTTTAAACGTATTTACATTTTTTTTAAATCATTGAAAAATTGATGTTTTGGTCACCTTTTTGAAGTCATTGTTTATTTTGTATTGAATCGCTACAATTAACATATTTTAAATTTTTCCCAAATCATTCTATCCTTGTTTAATAGTTTAAGGGAATCGAATACACTCTAAAATTATTTTACTAAAAATTACACGGAAAATAAAATTTTCTGTGAAAAAAATTTAAAATAATAATATTTCAACAATAATCATAAAATCTCAAAATGTTTTCATCTCAAAAAATCCGTTCCCCAAATTGGCTTCCAGGAAAAATATAAAAGTGTGGGGATGTTCAAAAATAAAAATTAGAAAAATCAAAAACTGAAATTCACGAAATCGAGAATTAAAAAGAATCATCTTCCAAAACATGTTTAAATCGAATTTAGATGACGAAAAATAATATTTAGATCAAAATCAAAAGTTTGGGTATTAGAGGGTTAAATAAATGCAAAGAAAATCCTCGAACGTAACCTCAAGACCACACACGTAACCACAACTCTCTGTGTCAAGACTTTTCCCAGTGCGCATGTTTTGGAATTTACAGAAAGAAACTTTCACTAATCTGCCGAAAGCTTATTGATTATGTTTTGCTCAATACAAAATACTAAAATAGCTTCTTAAAACAAAAAAGTATTCAAATTCCCATGTAACATAAAAATTCAAAATAATCTAGAGAGATCTGACTTTTTGAAGAATACGGAAGAACATAAAAACATATGATCATTCTAAAATACTGATAATGATGAAATCTTGATAACAGTCAATAAAACAATAGCATACTCCTGTTTCCTTCAAGCTTTAGGTTCTTTCGGCGCCACTTTGAGGCTGGTGCCCTTGGCGGGAACAACCTGGCCAACCGTACGCAACGGCTCTGAGCAGTAATCGGATTCGGAAAGGTTTGCCAGATATTTTTTCAAAGGAATTGTTAATGAAATTCCAAAGAATTTTTCGAAACAAGTAACATTAGAATTGCCGGATGTATTCTGAAAGAATCTGCTGTAGGAATTCCTTAAACAATTACTGAAGAAATCTTGAAGAAAATGCCGAAGTAAACTGAATTCAAACATTAAAAAAATACGACGAATTTCCTAAAAAAAATAGATGGAAATTCCGAAGATATTTGCAAAGGAATTTGCGAGGAAGTTGCTAGAGTCATTGTCGAATGAATTACCAAAAAAACAGCTGACGTAATTGAATAATGCTAGAGAGATTCTTAAAAAAACCGAATGATTTGTTGATGAAATTGAAAAAAAAAAATCGAAACAAACTTCTCATGGGGTTGCCACAAAAGTTTCCATGGTAATTAATCTATCTATATATATCTATCTATCTATCTATATCTATCTATATATATAAAAATGAGTTTGACTTCCCTTTGAGGCAACAAAAGTCACGAACAGCTGAACCGATCAGAATGAATCTTGCATGGTTAAATCCGAATTCATGGTGGCTGTGTTTATATGTAAAAAAAAGTTAGGAAAATGAAATGAAAATGCAAGAAAATAGACAAAATGCTTATTTTTTATGACCTGTGAAGGAAATCAGCACGATCGAATTGAAACCAATCTAGAGTGCGGTGCTATTTTGATCTCAACAGTTGTCAAACCACCACAAGACGGCAAGACAAAGTTTGCCGGGACAGCTAGTATATATATAAAAATGAGTTTGAAGTCCCTTTGAGGCAACAAAACTCAAGAACGGATGAACCGATCAGCTTGACTCTTGCACGGTTCGGTTCGTATTCGTGTTGGCTGTATGTACAAAAAGTTACGAAAATCAATTAGAAAAGTAAGAAAATTGATAAAATACTGATTTTCGTGAGTTGGAAAGGAAATCAACACGATTGAAATTAAACCAATCTAGAGTGCGGTGATGTTATGACCTCAACAGTTGTCAAACCACCACAGCTAGGCAAGACAACGTTTGCCGGGACAACTAGTTACCAATAAAATTATCACAGGATGTGTCGAAAGGTATGTTGTAAAAAAATCAAACATATTGCCGAAGAAAGTCTCAAAGAAATTGCCGAAGGGAGTCCTAATAAAATGCATAAGAAATTTTCCAATTCCAAAGAATTTGCTGAGAAAATTCCTAAATGTATCTAAATTGGCATACAAATGGTAATACAATTTCCAAATAAATTGCCGGGAATATTCCCTGAGGAATTTTCGAGAGAATGTTTTGCCGAAAACAAAAAATAAACTCGATTATCTGGTCGAGTTTTGGAACGTCCCAAAACATGTGTCTTGCTAACAGAATGTTGTTAGAAGCAGAAATTGTGACACTGATTACTAATCAAAGTTTTACAAACGTGAAAATTTCAGCTTCATACAGCATTTCATTTACCAGATACATGTTTTTGAAGCTTAAGAACGCGACTCAGGATTGATTTGAAATTGGTGTCTTTTACTAAAAGTTTGTAATTTAGCTCAAGAATAATGCGTTGATGTCACCAACATGATTTGACGCAGTCGCGCACATCTATTTACGATTGCGATTAAATTTACGGGTTATATTATTATAGAAGGAAATTGAGGGTAGATCGATATTTCCTTTTACAAAAAAAAAAAAACAAAAGCAAACTGGAAGCTTCTGAAACTGGCACCCCCTAGGCACCCCCTAGGAAAAAATCCTAGATACGCCAATGACCATGGAGCACCTAAATGACTTCGATCTGGCTGATGACGTTGCTATCCTAGCTCAACGAGTAAGCTTGATAATCTTGACGGTCACTTCTTGGTGGCAGGTCTCACCATCAACGTCAAATATATATAAATGCAGTGGCATACGTGGGACCGCGCATAACTTGCGAACGGATGGTCCGATTTGGGTCGTCTAAGTTTTGTTCTATTAGTTTTCACCCAAGGAAGGTTTATGAGCCAAAAAACATGGGAAAATTGAGAGTTTTTGAAAATCGGGTATTCATACATTTTGAACGGGGACTAGGGCTTGGCTAGGGACTTGAAATGTCAAAAAACGCAGTAGGCAAGACAAAG
The DNA here is from genome assembly GCF_035046485.1 of Aedes albopictus. Classification (NCBI taxonomy): domain Eukaryota; kingdom Metazoa; phylum Arthropoda; class Insecta; order Diptera; family Culicidae; genus Aedes; species Aedes albopictus. Next base: position 434,288,885 of record NC_085138.1, read on the forward strand.
TTTGCCGGGGACAGCTAGTTATGCATAAATCTCTTGCTCATCCTCTAAGTTTCTTTCCACAGATGATAGATTACGAATAGATCTTGCATTCTAATAGAGCAGGCTTACCACAGTGTTATTTTTACACCAGATATTATATAACATACCATAAAATATCGGCATTTTGCATGGCGCTTACGTCACCTTGCAGAAATACGGCAGTGCAGATCTTCATCAATAGATGCCTGCGGTATATAATTCGTGCATGGTGGCCTGACAATGGGATCTCCAACGAGGACCTCCATCGTTGATGTCATCAAAAGCCGATAGCGACAGAAATTCGGGAGCGAAAGTGGAGGTGGGTCGTCCACACTCTACGCAGGGACGGAAACGAAATCTACATGCAAGCGTTAGATTGGAACCCAGCAGGACATCGCAGCAAAGACAGACCCAGAGGCTCATGGCGGCGCAGCCTCAACAACGAAATCAAGCAGATCGACAGAAATTTTACCTGGCCACAGGTCAAGGCGATGATTGCTGGCAATCGCCCAGGAAAGAGATATTTCTATTCGGCCCTCTGCCCTTCCGTGTGTGTGTGTGTGTTCAGGACTTAAAGCAAGTAAGTATTTTCAGAAAAATGTAGGAGAACTTTAGAGAAAGCCTTTACCAATCGAGAATCGAACTCAGACATCTCTAGTATGTTTTCTCGTTAATTTCTCATGAGTGTACCGTCTCAGTTATAAGGACCGAACTCGAATACTCTCGATAATTTTCATTCAAAATGATAATGTGTTTAATTTGAGCTCAAACGAGAGGCAACAAGCACGTCAGCTCAACGACAATTTTTCCATCAAAGCTGTCAATGTAATATATTATTATGCAATTGAATCATTTTTCTGCTGCTGTAGACCCACTGCTTTCTGGATATTCTTCTGAATGGTTTCAACTGCTTCTTTGTTGTCACGGTGCGACATGCGTTTCCCATGCTGAAACTTGGAAACCATCGGACATCATCACGTTGTACACTGCGTCAATGTGAAATCTATTGGATGCCTGGCCCACTAGAAGTAGGATACACAGGAAAATGCGTAGATCGTGCGTCCCCCGAAGCAATTTCCAAGTGGTTCACGTTCCAACGATGGATATGGAAACACCTACACACGAAACCGTCATCGCACATCGGCAGGAGCTCGTCATTGTCAACAACTGGACAGGGGGCGTTGAGAGTATGAAAAGGTGCCACGTTGCACGCTCAGTAGATTGGTGCAGCAACAACTCGACTCGGCTGGTGATGAAATGTGTCATAATAACTGTAATCGGAAAAAGGCTGCGGGAGATTTTGCTGTTTTCAATGACAGACAGGCCCGTTATTGTCTCGGACCAAGCAGCGCACGTGTTTTTCATAAAGCCCCTCTCCAACGAACTTTGTCCTGAGGTGGAAAGGGACAATAATTTGCAATATAAATTCGAACCGATCTCATTACGGAATGATCTCCCCAGACAGCACGCCGGAGATTTCGCACCACGAAAAAAAAAGTTTATTACTCACTTCCCGAATCGGTTCCAGCGCGATTCGTTCCTGCTGGCCGCACAAAGCGTTGGAAAAAAAATTCCCTTGGTTTCGTTCCGCGACATATGTAAATTGAAACGCATGTCTGATGCCTGTTTTCCATCAACAGCAGCTATAGGGCTATAGCCTAGCCGTAGACAGACAGCATTCCAAGTGACAATAAATGTGACAGATGATGGACACATTCCCTTCCCGAACTTGACACCCAAAGTTGGCGCGCGAGAAGATCCGGACAATGTGCGTTGCAAATATGGTAATTCCTTTAATTTCCATTCGTAGCATTCAGCTTCACTGCCAAGCGAAACTGTGTATGGATGGCCGTTGGAAACCCTTGGTCTGTTTTTCGCCACGCAAAGCGCTATTCTGTAATTTATTTAGCTCGGAATTGAAAAGGAGGGTACTTTTAAAGCGGTCCCTCCCAACATCAGGAATAAGCCAAAAGCGACCTCGGTGGCGTTAAAGCGGGTAGCAATTATCATTTCAATATGTAAATTAACATCCAGTGTACCTACCATTGTGGCGTAAATTACAGTTTTCCTTCCGCGTGGCAAAGGACACGACGACGGCTGGACCCCTGCCGGAGCCCAATCGATTCGTAATTATTTAATTAAAATAACGTCTATCCGCAGTTGCAGTTTTTTCGCGCAACGTTTGAAAGCAAAACTGTGCGGTTGTATCGTATCTCCCTCGCGTGCACTCTGCGCAAAGTGATGAATAAATTAGTTTGGAAAATTTAATTTCGATCTGGATTGGTCTCCATTAAAAAAGGCCAACTGGAACGAGCCAATTTTTCACACATCCGATACACCTGATCAATCAATGATTCAAAGAGAATTGATAAAATGCGAATCGTTCGTTGCGTGGAAGCTGAAGGGGCGTAATTTGACAGAGAACATGGCAGATGAAATTATTCCACTTGGACCGGCGGAGGCGCTTTCTACAGCTGAGGCCAGATGTCAATCCGGGAGGGACGCACGGATGGCGCCGTAGATTGGCGGCACTTATCAAAATAAGTCACTGCATGAAAGTATAGTTTCGATGTTTGGTGGGGTGTGACTATGTGCGAATATGTAAGTAACGAGGGGAGTGAATGCAATATACATTGAGAGTGATTGGTAAACTGGTCACGATTTGGTTCTTATCCTCTTGATGACCTGTCCATTGGAAATCACAATTCTTGATTGGGCTGAATAGAAATGCTAAAGGGAGAAGTCAAGGAGCACTTTCATGAATTTTGATTTGCAATTTTTGCATTAACATTTTGATTTGAAATGCAAATTTGCTGTAACAAAACTCTCATACAGATATGGTTACGACCCTTGAAATTTGAGTGGAACGGTAGTTATTTATACATACAACGAGTTACAAAATGAGGATTTTTTCATCACAAATTATATGTACATTTGTTCAACAAGGCTTGCCGAAAATCTCTGAAAGATGGAATCCGTGGATGGTTTTCTAAAGGAATCCACGTTGCAATTGCCCATGAATGAATTTTTAGAGGAATTTCTGAAGGAATCTTTGGAGGAACTTCCCAAGGAATTCCTAGAAGATTTTGTTATGGCGTTTTGGACGTTAGCCACGCTCCACCTGGTCCGCCCATCGTACTCTCTGCGCTCCACGCCTTCTTGTGCCAACCGGTCTGTCGCGAACACCAACTTTGCAAGGATGTTACCCGCCATTCTTGCAACATGCCCTGCCTATCGCATCCTTCCGGCTTTGGCCATCTTTTGGATGCTGGGTTCGCCGTAAAGTGCAGCGAGCTCGTGGTTCATCCTTCTCCGCCACACACAGTTCTCCTGCACGCCGTTGAAGATCGTCCTTAGCACGCGTCGCTCGAAAACTCCGAGTGCTTGCAGGTCCATGTCTCGTGTCCGTAGAGGACCACTGGCCTTATTAGCGTTTTGTACATGGTGAATTTGGTGGGTGGGTGAATCTTTTAAGACCACAGCGTCTTCTAAGCCTGACCTCCATTGATGATGCCTTTCCGAATTTCACGACTCACGTTGTTGTCAGCCGTCAATAAGCATCCGAGGTAGACGAATTCCTCCACCACCTCGAAGGTATCCCCGTCTATGATAACATTACTACCCAGACGGATCCGGTCGTGTTCGACTCCGCCTACCAGCATGTACTTTGTTTTTGAGACATTCACCATCAGGTAGGACTCTGCTGCTTCACGTTTCAGGTGGATGTGTACCGCTCTTCTACCGTTCCAAATGTTCTGGCGATAATGTCCTTGTCGTCCGAAAAGCACACAAATTCACCGGATTTTGTGGAAATCGTTCCCCGGCTGTTGAGCCCGGTTCGTCACATGACACCTTCTAGAGCGATGTTGAAGAGTAGGTCTGAGAGTTCTGTTAACGGTAAGATTAGAATGAACTGGATAGTTCACCCGAAACTCTTACACAGTTTTGCATACCGTCCATCGTTGCTTTAATCAGTGTAGTTAGTTTTCCTGGAAAGCCGTTTTCGTCCATGATTCTCCATAACTCTGCGCAGTCGATACTGTCGTATGCCATTTTGAAGTCGATGAATAGGTGATGCGTTGGGACCTGGTATTCACGGCATTTCTGGAGGAACTCATTCGTTTTAGATGACAGACGACGGAAGATGATCTGGGATAGCACTTTGTAGGCAGCATTCAAAATAGGGATCGCCCTGAAGTTCTCACATTCCAAATGGTCGCCTTTCTTGTGAATGGGGCAGATTACCCCTTCCTTCCACTCCTCCGGTAGCTGTTGGGTTTCCCAGATCCTGACTATCAGCTGGTGCAGACAGGTGGCCAACTTTTCTAGGCATATCTTGAGTTCAGCTGCGATAACATCCTTACCAGCTGCTTTGTTGGTCTTCAGCTGATGAATGACATCCTTAACTTTCCTCAGCGTGGCAGTTGGTTCATTTTTGTCCTCCGCTGCACTGGCATCGCATCGTCGTTTCCTCCGCTGTCGTGGTCTCCCGTGCCTACGTTCCCCACGCCATTCAGGTACTGGTCGAAGTGCTGCTTTCACCTTTCGATCACCTCACGTCCGTCGGTCAAGAGCCCTCCGTCTTTATCCCTGCATATTTCGGCTCACGGCACGAAGCCGTTGCGGGATGCGTTGAGCTTCTGATAGAACTTCCGTGTTTCTTGGAAACGGCACCGCAGTTCCATTGTTTTCACACTCCGCTTCTTCCAAGCAGCGCTTTCACTCCCGAAAGCGGCGGGTCTGTTGTTTCCGCTTCTGTTTGTAACGTTCTACGTTCTGTCGGGTCCCTTGCCGCAGCATTACCGCCCGCGCTGCGTTCTTCTCCTCCAAAACCGTTCTGCATTCCTCGTCGAACCATTCGTTCCGTCGATTCTGTTCCACGTACCAGATGGTGCTCCGGCTGCGTCTTTAATGGCTGCTTTCACTGTACTCCAGCAGTCGTCTAGAGGGGCCTCATCGAGCTCGCCCTCGTCTGGTAACGCGGCCTCAAGATGCTGTGCGTATGCTGAGGCGACTTCCGGTTGATTTAGTCGCTCTAGGTTGTACCGTGGCGGTCGCTGGTACCGCACATTGTTGATGACGGAAGAAGTCGGAGTCGATGTTGGCGCCACGATAGGTCCTAACTTCGATAATGTCCGTCAATCAAAACGTGGTCGATTTGAGTTTCCGTTCGCTGTGGTGATCTCTAGGCGAGAGGGAGGCTTTGCTGGAAGAAAGGGCTACGAAGTACGAATGGCCATGTTCTTGGAGGCGGCGAAATCGATGAGGCGTAGGCCATTTTCGTTTGTCAGCTGGTGAGCGTCGGTCTGAATTCCTCTTCCTGGCCTAGCTGAGTGTTTAGGTCTTTTATGATGATCTTGACGTTGGGGCTTGGGCAGCGGTCGTACTCGCGTCCGAGTACTGTCGGTGTACCTCGTGGGACTTCCCCTGGAGTATTCTTGGGATTTCTTCCAAAGATGTCTCTTAGAGTTTTTCTGAACTTATCCTTGACTTTTTTCTAAGTTTTCTTTTCCGAAATTGCTTTTGGGATTTATGCAGGAGCTGTTACTGATATTTCTCGTAAAGCCTTTTGCAGGCTTTTCGTCGTAGTTGCTTACCGCGTTTCTAGCAACGAAAGAGATTTTTTACAGACTTCCTTGGGATTGTCCCCTAGGATTCTTCTCGAAACCTTTACTGGCAATCGTTTCTAAAATGTGGATGCTCGTTTTGTTTTTGCCTTTCTCGTACACTAAGTGTACTGGAAAGGCTATATGTTCACTCCAAAAATGACTTTTTGATAAAAGGCCCGGAGGGTCAAATCACATATACCAATCGACTCAGCTCGACGAATTGAGGTGATGTCTGTGTGTGTGTGTGTGTGTGTGTGTGTGTGTGTGTGTGTGTGTATGTGTGTGCGTGTGTGTGTGTCTGTATGTGTGTGTACAAAAAAACTCACATCACTTTTTGGCAGTAAACCTCATCCGATTTCAATGACCGACGGTTCATTCGACGCGGAATCTGGTCCCAATGTTTCCTATTGAAAATGGTTCGGATCGGTTCAGCCGTTCCGGAGATATGGCCATTTAGGTGTTCCGGAACGGTACCCCAGGAAGGAACCAGATATGAAAATGCATCAAACCTATGCATGCGACCCATCAAACCACGGCATTTTCGATAACCTGATGAGCGGTAAGCAGAAAAATAGTCTAAGACCATATCTGAACCGGTAGTGTTCCAGAACCGCTTCCGGGTGTCCCGCCGGAAGTGGCAAATATCAAAGTGAACCAAACCCATGCATGCGACACATCAAACCACGGCATTTTCGATAACCTGATGAGCGGTAAGCAGGAAAATAGTCTCAGACCATATCTGAACCGATAGTGTTCTCGAACCGGTTCTGGGCGTCCCGCTGGAAGTGGCCAAATATACAATTGAACCAAACCCATGCAAGCGACACATCAAACCACGGCATTTTCGATGACCTGATGGACAATGAGCAGGAAAACCATCTCAGACCATATCTGAACCAGTAGTGTTCCGGAACTCGTTCCGGGGTTCCCGCCGAAGTGGTTAAATCTGAAAGAGAAACAAACCCGTACATGCGTCACATCAAATAGCGGCTTTTTAGATTACCTAATGAATGGCCAGCAAGTGTTTCGGAATCGGTTTTGAGTGGCCGGAAGAGGCCAAATGTAAAAGTAAACCAAATCCAGGCATGTGACACATCAAATCGTGGCTTTTGCGATAACCTGATGAACAGTTAGCTAGAAAATAGCCTTACGTCACACTAAAGACAACTGGTAGTGTTCCGGAATTGGTTCCGAGAGTCCCGTCGAAATTGTCAAACCCTGCATGTGACACCTTCAATTTGTAGCGTTTTTGGTTAACCGATGTAACTGCTCAAGACAATAATGTTAGACCATATTTGGTTCAGCCGGTAGCTACCCGGAACCAGATCCGGGTAGTAAAATGTAAAATTCAACCAAATCCATGGATGCGGCACATCAAATCACGACCAGTCTTGTAAACATTCGACACTTTTTACTACCTTCATTTCGTTGCCGCAGTCGGGTGTCAGTCGGCTTTGTTACATTCGTGCGCTATCGTTACCTCTTACCTACACACAACACGAGCAGTAGAACGAAGATCAATAAACATAAGAAAGGGTCAAATCAATGTCATCTGACACGATGACATGTGTCTAATTCTAGCTTTACGCATAGATTTTCAGCCAATTCCGATTATGAATGTTCATATTAGTTTATTATTGCATGTTGCATTGAATACGACACACAGATGGGCAACATAGCTCTTATTATAGAAGAAGACAGGAATAACGAAAGCCGAACCGTCTCCCGAAGCCGCTATCGTGGTGAAGTGCATTCGTTTGACATTTTTGTTTCGAACAGTAGTCTGATTGCTTGTGTTGCGAATGTCGGAGACAAAGGAGGCCGAATATCGATGAAAAGGTTCAAATGACTGTGATCTCAAAAGAAAAAGACTGATCACGACATATCGACAACCTGATGGAAAAATACGGTCAGACCACATTAGATTCTCTGTAGTGTTGCGGGTTCAGCTGTGGCTTCGAAAGTGGTTAGAAGTAAAAGTGAAGCAAACCCATTCATGTGATATATCAAATCGCGGTGATTAGGTAAAGGTAAATAAAAAGCAATAAAATATTCTCAGACCATAATTGGGACAACCGGTAGGGTCATGGTTCATGACTCATGGAATCAGATCCGGCTATCCCACCGGAAATTACCAAATGAACCAAACCCATACATACGACACATCAGATCGCAGATTTTTTGATAATCTAATGAACGGTTAGCAAGAAAATAGCCTTAGATCACATTAGAGACTAGCTGTTGTGTAGCAGAACCAACGTTCATGTGAAAAATTAAATCGTGGCTTTGTTCAACAGAAGATGGTGGCTGTTTTACGGAATTTTGAGCTCTAAAACTATGTAAAAAAGTGTATTTGGTATGGGAAATATGTTCGGAGTCCACCAGAGTATCCAAGATAGCGGTTCAAATTCCTAGATGATGGCCCAGTATTCAAGTTAGTGCCTATTTTATAGGATTTTTAATTCTTGCATTATGGGCATATTTTGTATGAAAATATGTCCAGAATTCTAAATTTGTAATCAGAAAACCCAAGCTGTGCGCTGTTTCACAAGGTCTGCAATATGACTATAGTTTGAATGGGGAAGAAGCCGGTCTTTGTCCAAAATTGGTAACCAGAAAATCATAAACGACATGCCAAAATTCAATACGGTGACTATTTTATGTAATTTTAGGTGCAGAGTCCAAAAATGAATACCAGAACATCCAAGATGGTGCCTCAATGTTCAAGATGGCAGTTAGTTTAGTTGGGGTGAATATTCGGAGTCATAAAATGATGACCGGAAAATCTAAAATGACGTTTCAAAATTTTGCGGCTTCATGACACTTGTTTGGTTTGAGTTTTGGATCGTTGTCTTATATTTTCTGAATATTGGATGTTATGCTAATATAAAATGTATCCATATTGAGTAAATTTAGCAAGCAGTTTTCATTTTGTATTTATGTCAATGTCATCAACATGTCGCTCGAGTTTTGTTGAAAGGATATTTTAAAGCACGAGAAAGGCACCATCACCGCAAGGTGGAATAATTAGGGTTTTTCAACGTTCAAATAGTACCTATGTTTAAATAACTCATTAATATATTGTTCAAAATTTCATTCAATTCGGATCACTGGTTTCTGAAATATGACAATTCAAAAAAAAAAAAAAAAAACTGGCTGATAAATAGTGTTTTACGAAAACGGTTCTAGCTTTGCGAAAGATTAACCAATCGAGCCCAAATTTGTACCAATAATGCACATATGTATAATAGGTTGACAAACAGTTAAAATTTGAAAATTTTTGATGCACTCTATGAGAGAGAAAAAAAGTTGCCTATCCCAAACATTTTGGCCATCCCCTGTTTATCGTCAAGTTATATGTATATCGTTTTAAACTAATTCGTTTGTAAGAACAATACCTACGAGTTGTGTCAGTTCTCTTGTCACGTCCCGTGGGTGAAAAAAAAATCCTGCACCAAGGATTTCTCCAGGAACTCCTTCGCGGTTTTTCACACGAAGTCTCACGAGAGATTTCACTAGAAATTTCAACAAGCTTGCATTAAATGTTTCATACATTTCAGATTGCTTAAAAAACCTTTCAAGGATTGTGTAAAAAAATCCTAGGTGATTCCTTTAGAAACACCTCTGGTTATCCTTGAGAAATTCTTCCAGGAACTCCTTTGTATAATCTTCTATAAATTCATTTAGAAATTCCTCCAAAGTTTCCTCCATAAGTCTATCACATTTTCCATTAGAAAATCCTTCAGAGATACTTCAAAAAATCCTCCAGGTATTCTTCCACAAAATCTTGAGTTGCGTTGGAAATTCCTGATAGGAATCCACCAGAAGTTCTTGTAGACATTACTCTATAAATTTCTCTAAGCACTTCGTTAGAAAATCTTCCATGAATTGCTTCCTGAATGGCTGCATTCAGAAATTGATCTACTCATTGAATCTAGAAATTCCTTCGGTGACTTCGGTGATTTCTGCAGAATTTCAGAATTCTCTCAGAAATGTCTTCAAAGTTTCCTTCAGAATCTTTTCCAGGATTCCTTAAAAAATCCTTCGGGGTTTCCTCCAAAGTTCCTTTTATAGATTGTGCCAGACATTCTCTCACAAAAACTACAAGAAATGCTTTTGATACTCATCTATAAATTCCTCCACAAATTGCTCCAAAGATTTCTTCAGATTTTTTTAGCTATTCTTCCAAGGATTGATTTGGAAACTTCTCAGGAGGTTTCTTCAGATTATTCCAAGAAATTACTTTAAAAGTTCATACAGATTATGTTTCACGAAGTCCTCCAAGGACTCCTTCAGGAATTTCTCCACGAATTCCGTCTGTCCATGTGGATCCAATTTTGTTGGTTTTCAGTATAATTGAAACCATAATTAAAACTGCAACTAAAAATGAAGTGATGTTACATATTTGAGGAAACTGGAGGAACATCACTCAAGATGAACGAGGGTGATGCTCTACTATACACTCGGCATCAGTGTACTTTGTAGCCAACAAAGTATTATGCTAAAGTACCATTGACACTATAGGAACTCAATTTCCAAATATATATTTTGCAGAGAATCTATGGCATCTCACACCGTTCTGTATAATTAGTTCCTTTGACTTTCACAACTTGTCTATCCGTCCACCCTCGGCAATAGCGCGCAATGAACCGAGCAAATTCGATTCGGAAAACAATGGCACCTTAATCATAAGAGGCCATCAGTAATTGCACCGAACATAGCCAAAACGAGACAATTGACGCAATAATAGCGGACCGGCGGCGACTTCAGGATAGTAGGTACTCGACCAACCCCCCCCCCCTTTGAACACGAGCATCCTCTAGTCAGCAGCACAAGGATTTCAAACCCAGGAACGACAGCCGGTTCAGAAGCAAAATTGTACCATTTGGCATTTGTGTCGTGATTTCTGACTCCGGTTCTGATGGTGTCCCTCCGAGGATTCGAAGCCGAAAACCGTCAGCAACAGTTTATCTTTTATTGGAAATCAATTTATGATGCCAGACGATTGCCTTTTTCCGGACGGAGAGGTAGGTAGGTACCTACGCTGGAAACTCCCAAACGATTTACTTGAATCGGGTCCCAAATGGCATTTCTGGTCGGTGGCACAAAATCTGTTACGATTTACAGCTAGTTAATTAGGGGTTGATTGTAGTTCGGATTCCACAGCGGAGGACTGAGGAAGGATTTTATATTTTATTTGAAAGTTAACTCACATTTGGGATGATTGGCAATGGCAAAGTTAATGGTGCGTTTAGAATTATCAGAGCATTCAAACACCTTTGAGCAAAGATTTCGTAGCGAATTGAATTCTCGAATTTTTTTTTAGCAATTTTAACACCCTCAGCAAGTAAGTTTGCTTTGAAAATCTGCTGCGAGCCGATAACATCTTGTGGGCGTTAATTTTCTTTCAATTTATATGAATCTATTAAACCTTCCAAATGAGAATCCTAAAAACACGTCACTTTCAAATCAACTAGCTGGAGATCCTCTTCGTCAACGACGACGCTTCCAGCTAATTTATCACACACCGAGTCCAATGTCATTACTCTAATGGCAAACGACAAGTTTCTTTCTTTCTTAGCACCATAAGTCGTCGCCAGAGAGTGGTATTTTTGGAACCCATCTGAAAATAGTCCAAATTGGTGAAAGTGACTCGTCAAATCTAATGGTGGTCGCCCGATAATGCGTCGGGAACATCAATGGAAAACGAACTGGGGAGTAGAAGCATCCTCCTGAGGCGTAATGTGATTTCTTTGACAGCTCGCATCAGACGAAATTGATTCGATTGGTTATTCAGAATATAGGGGGGAAGATAAACGTGGCTCGATTTAATACAGAATAGTACATGGCGGGGTCCATGTGGCTGATTCAACCTTACAATACTTGAAGGCAGCAGGCGCATTTGGCAAATCCGACATTACTGCAGGATCGGGTTGTGAGGTTACCTGTGGAATATTGAATGAAATGGTCGTCGTACTAAAGTGCAATTCCTGAAAGCAGCCTAGGTCATCGGATATACTAAAGTATTGAAATTCATGGAATCCTCCTCAGAGTAAAACAAGAGAACAAAAATTCTGCACCACGCTCCCGTAACCAAAGCAGGAGCGTTTTCTCTCGCTTTGTTTCACCTTCCTGCTTGTAGCTTGAGACTCCGAAAAACGTGCGGATTGGTTGTACAAGAAAGTGCGTTTTCTCAAAATTGAGGCACTTTGTGCACGCCGGAAGTTAACATAAATATTTTTATAATAAATGAATTATTAACAAGTGCATAAGTATGTATGTGCGCAATTATGTCATGTCACCCGATCGGCGAGATCATACTATGAACAAACGCCATTGAAATTGTCGACCAACTTACCGGGTGTCACGAAAATGAGATACAAAAAAGTTGCACTTTGTGTTGATTCTAGTGGCTCGACGTTTCTCTTTGCCTCGCTCCCGTTTTCTCTTTGAGCAGCGCCCCGCGCAAACGACTTCGGTAGGAGCGCACAAAGATAAAGAGAACAAAAACGCCCATTTGAGGCACATTGTGGGAGCAAATAACAAGCCTGCCTGCGAGTCTCCTGAAACCCCTTGAAATGCCGCCGAAACACCATGAAACGCTTTGAAACGCCTTGAAACGCCTTTTAAATCCCTATGAAATCTCCTTGAAAATCAACTGAGAGTCTCGTTTCATGAGTCCCCTTAACCCTCTAATACCCAATCCCGCCTTTAGACGGGGTATAGTTTGAGCATTTTTGTAATTTTTGTTTCGTGGAAAATCATTTTTTTTATATTTTTGGCTGATATTAAGAACTGTTCTGTATATCTAAAAATGGTTTTTGGTGTATTTTAAAGCGTATTTACATTTTTCAAAAATCATTGAAAAATTGATGTTTTAGTCACCTGTTAGAAGTCATTGTTTATTTTGTATTAACATTAACAATTAACATATTTTAAATTTTTCCCAAATCATTCTATCCTTGTTTAATAGTTTAAGGGAATCGAATACACTCTAAAAATATTTTCCTTAAAATTACACGGAAAATAAAATTTTCAGTGAAAAAATTTAAAATAATAATATTTCAACAATCATCATAAAATCTCAAAATGTTTTCATCTAAAAAAATCCGTTCCCCAAATTGGCTTCCAGGAAAAATATAAAAGTGTGGGGATGTTCAAAAATAAAAATTAGAAAAATCAAAAACTGAAATTCACGAAATCGAGAATTAAAAAGAATCATCTTCCAAAACATGTTTAAATCGATTTTAGATGACGAAAAATGATATTTAGATCAAAATCAAAAATTTGGGTATTAGAGGGTTAAACGCTCAGGAAACCTCATGAAACGATCTGAAACGAATTAAAACGCCTTGAAACACATCTGAACTCCCATGAAACTCCCGTGAAATTCATTTGCTAGTTTTAGAAGCCCCATTGAGCTCCTGAAACCTCCTGAAACGTCCTGAAACCCAATGAACCGCCTTGAAACGCTTCAGAACGACTCCTATGGAACCTTCATGAAATTCTCTCAAAACGCCTCATAAACGGCTTGAAACGCATCGAAACGTCTTGTAACGTTTTAAAATTCCTCTGAAATACCCCATGAAATCTCAGTGAAACTCAACTGAGAGCCTCTGCAAACTACTTTTTACTTCTTTTTTTTTCCTTTTTACTTGTAAATTTTAACTTAGGCTAATTTTTTACACATCTTCCTAAAAACCTCGCACGCCTGGGTGTATGTGGATTTTTTTTATAATAATCCGTTTACGCCATTCTTAGCAAACTGCAGTAGAATCACTTGGCATGATACGGGACCTCGCAATACAGGCGACTGGCTCCGCCAAAGTTCCACTCCTCAATGAGGCAACAACACACTCCCTGTCTCGTCATGATGATTGCTGTCACCGATGCTTACAAGGGGAAGGACACGCAAGGGGAATATCACTAATCATTATTCACATCCCACAACGTCTTTGGGAAAGTTGCTCAGTTAGTCAAGCGCTTACAGATAATAGACCATTTGATTCAAAATTCCACCACTAGATGATGCTACACACTTATTTCTGGATTGCCTGGTCGGTACTTTTTTCACGAGATTAGAACAGCAGGACGATCTCGGTATTTTCGGTAATCGATTTTACTGAGGTTCAATAAAACAACTGTCAAAATCGTTTGGAAACAATGCATTTTTGCTGAACGAGTTCGGTGCTCAGCAATTATAATCTCGTCAAAAAATTACTGAACTCAGTGAGCAAAATTAAGTGTGTAGTAAGCATATAAACTTGTATCTCATATACCAAAGGATCCGTATCACTTTTAGAGAGATAGCGTCTTCGAGAAAGTTGTTGTGTAGGCCAAGTACTTACAGATGATGACCCGTTTGATTTGAAACTACACACATAGATGGCCATCCCTGCCGCTTGTTTCAGAAATCCACATCTATAAATGTCTTGTTCACTAGCGCCACCAATGTGTAGAGTTCCGAATTGAACAGCCCATAATCTGTAAGATTATCACATACCCAATAGCTTCACCGAAGATATCATCTTTTCAGTTTCTCAGCACTTTGAGATATTTAAAATATAGAATTTGCACGCGCTACTGTTTTTGTTTGAAACTTTCAATCAAAGAGTTCATTATTATTGAACACTTAACCCAATAAACAACTTTGCCGAAGACGCCATATTTCAATGTAGTCCGGATCTTGATACATATGTTATCAAATACTTAATACTTACATGTTCACTAGCGCCACCTATGTGTGAAGTTCGTGTGGGCTTCGTGGCCGTGCGGTTGCGGCTTCAGCCGTCTAGGTGTTTCGTAAGCCTTGGAGTGCGGGTTCGATTCCCGCTCCTGACGGAGAAAATTTTTCATCAAACGGAAAATTCTCCATTGGGCCACTGGGTGTTATGTGTTGTCCGTTGTCTCGTGTATGTAATGTTCAGTCTGTGCAGCCTCTGGCTGAAGACGATGTAGTGTCTTTTAAGTTCCGAATTGAACAGTCGAGCACAGACAAACAGACGTAACACCTTGAACGATTTTCATGGAAACCCGTCGTCCAGTTCACACTACCATCATCTGGTGGAAAAGTTGCACGAATCACTGTGTTGTGCAATATCGTCAACAGAAGGCGCTAGTGTGAAACGTCAAACGCATAGAAAAACGATGCACGCGCCTCTGGTTGTGAAAGCCACAACTATGAAAATTTAAAATGATCGTTAAAAGCGTGGTCGATGAAAATTTCGCAAGTGTTACGTCTGTTTGTCTGTGAGTCGAACATCTGAAAGTCCTTGTCTTACCCAACAATTTTGCCGAACATACCATCATTTAAGGTGATCAGAATCTTGAGATATATGAGGTAGAAAATTAGAAAGTACACACTTAATTTGGAATACCGTGTTCGGTAATTTTTTGACGAAAATAGAACAATAGAAATAAAATCTCATTGAATAGGCCCGTATTGTCTAGGCTATAACATTTTTCGCAAGTGTCTGATCACGTAGCGGTCTTCGACAAAGTTTTTCGGCATATCCCAGGCTATATTTCTATAGGATCGATTACGTGTTTTAAGGGAAATTGGAACCCCTCAGAAGAAAATTGCAAAAAACGATGTTTTCCCATAAAAACTCCCATACAAACTTCAAACAAGTTTAGTACCGCCTTAATGTTAACGGATTTAGCTGAAAATTTGACCAGAGCATCGTGGCGTCATATAGAACGAAATGAGAAGGGGGCCCATAGAACTTTTTGACATGTGGTTTTGCCATACAAGCTTAAGCCACCCTAACCATATTGCCACAGTCAGTGGTGAATTGAAACATTTCAAGTGGTGAATTAAATTAGTATGGGAAATTACCCGATTACAGCGCCACGCTATTGCCACTTTTGTTGCCGATTTCAAATGGCCGTTAAATTCCTTACACAGTTTCGGAACTGGACTTGGATGTCTGTTCTCTGTGATTTAATGTCCAAGTGTAAGACTGCATCGAGGATCCCATCAGTGCTACATCACCCATGAGAGACCTATAGGAACCGAAGGAAAGCGTATGCAACCGAACAGTAGTGTGATTGATATTGATATAGGCTCGTTTTGAAAGTTGCTTCGACAAATGCGTTTGAGTAGGATTGAACGCGACGCTGCAGAAGAAGCATACAGGTTTAGAGGTAGAAATTCCTGTTTGTTAAGGTAAATGTAGAATAACACAGTGTATGTCTAGCCGAGGCTGGGAATCTGCAGAGTATTACAGCCGTTTCTTTGTGCTCAAAACCTTCGACAAAGCATAACCATGACGATGCCATCTACGACGACTGCCGTAAAGACGACTCCAACCCTGAGGACGCTACGTACAACCTTAAGATCGCTTTTCAACATATTCGAGGACATTTGTGTGTCTGTCGACAGACTAACTGATGTGACAAGTATAACTCAGCTGACGGTTCGGCTGGAGAAACTGGATGAAATGTGGGATAAGGTGAACGATACGATCCTGGGCATCGAGACACACGAAGACTTCAGCGATGAAGACGAAGTCCATGCAAAGAACCGATCAGAGTTCAACAGAAGGTACTACGACGTGAAGTCCTTACTGCTAGACAAGGTCAAGGAGTTTGAGGAAACCAATCTTAATAAATCTTTCCGCAATCTGGACAGTGGACACGTCGCATCAACCAACCATTGAACACGTACGACTCCCACAAATTAAGGTACAGACCTGCGACGGTAACATTGATGAGTGGTGGAGGTTCCGTGAACTGTATACTTCTCTGATCCATTTGAAGGTGGATTCACCCGACGTGGAAAAGTTCCACTACCTAAAAGGATGCTTAGCAGTGAGGGCCAAGGCACTAGTGGACCCACTGGCGATAACCAGAGAAAATTACCAAATCGCCTGGGACCTTTCGACAAAGCACTATAACGACAGCAAGCAACTGAAATGATGACAAGTGTAGGCGCTCTTCGCACTTCCAAATTTGGTAAAGGAGTCAGCAACACTGCAATCGCTGCTACAAAAATTCGAATGCATCAAAGAGAAGTTGGATCAACTGGTGCAGCCAGCGGATTACAAGGACTTGCTATTGGTAGACATCCTGAGCACACGGTTGGATCTAGCCACGAGAAAATGTTTGGAGGAGCTCTCATCTACCGAAGAGCAGGCTACAATCAAGGGATTGACGAGATTTCTACAACGTAGGGTCAAAAGACTAACTAGAGTCCTTACCGGTTGTTCATCCTATAAAAGGTTAGAGTGTTCCTATCCGATTCAATTTGACTAACGCTCAAGCTACACCACAGTCCAAACAACCACAGACCGTTGTGTAGTGTGCGCCGAAGACCACCCCCTATACCTATGTCCGACATTCCAAGATAAGAGTATACCAGATCGTGATATGATGCTGCGAAAACATGGACTCTGTCGTAACTGCTTTTAACGTGGACATCGAGTAATAAAATGTCATTCACGACATGTGTCCCGAACATGCATGGGCAAACACAATTCCTTGATTTGTTCTCGATCATTCATCAACGAAGGCAGAAATAGATCTTCGATAATACAATGCAGCAATACAGAACCACCAAAAACATCGAAGAATGTTTCCAGATGTACAACAATATTAGTACGATCTGTTGCTGCTGGCCGCAGTACCCAATCACCAAGAAGATGGTGGATTCCTCAAGGACGGTCTACTCTGGTACCATCCAACAACACGTTTGGCAGATCATCTTTCTCGGAAGGGTCATACAATGACCGAAGCTTCGCCTGTAACATGGCATTTGGCCCCGTGAGGAGATCGAGTTCCTCCAGAACTCAACCAAGTTCGACATCACAGCAGCTTAAAATGGACAAACGAATACGTCACCCGCCAGCACCGAAGACTACAACCGAGCATTCGTATGGACGATACTCAAGGTGTTACCCCAAGGCAGTGAAAGGGCCCAGATGTACGATTTCCCTGTAAGCCGAGCAAGGCGTACCCGAATCTATCCGGAAAGAATAGCAGTATGAGATGAATAGATCAAACTTGAACATGATGACCAACGCAATCGAAGAAATGTTGATCAAAATTCTGAGGAATCCGGAGTTTAAGGAAATATTCAAATTGAGATGTAGTACTACAAGACGAAGAGGCTCACTAAAGTAAATGAGGCTAATTTTCAACCCATCCACATGTGCACAAGAGATTCTGACTATTTCAGGGTGGGCGGGAATGTTCAAGTGTAAGACTGCATCGAGGAGCCCATCAGTGCTACATCTCCGAAGGAAAGCGTATGCAACGGAAGAGTAGTGTGATTGATATTGATTTAGGGCTTGGGCGGAATCAGATCCCATCCCCCTATATTTTAAATTTTAGTTAATAATAAATGTAGTTTATGTTATAAATGTATATTGGACTATTTAATAGTTATTTCTGTGATCGATGTGCTGAGTTTGTGGTCCAATCCCGAAGGAATCCGTACAAAACTGCCCAGGAAGACTTACCGACGCCCTGAATCAACTACCGAGCCAATTCACCTCAGACAGCCCAAGAGAATTACGACCCGCATCCAAAATACAGTCCACCTTGGAAGAAGGATAAGGACCTGCTCCAAAACAATTTCCCATAGAGGGTTAAAGTTTCTTCAGTTGGTTTAATATCGATTAATTAAGGAGACTTCCGATTTAAATGTGATCTTCGGTGATGTTGTAACTGATAGAGTAGTCTAGGAGTACCAGGGGTAAAAAAAAAAACCCACTTGGGGAAGTGCTGAAGTCGATGAAAAGAAAAATATTGTTTTCCCATAGTTATTGTCATACAAACTTTGAAGGGCTTGTACAGTCTCAATTTAGATCAAATTTTGAGAGAAGACATAGATCTGGCTACGAATCGAATAAGCGCTGTGCGCGACTTTGTAAACCACGCTTTTAGTTAGTATGGTTAGAATATAGTTTATTAAGATTAGAAAATATATCTTAGTTGTGTGGGAATCATATCGTAATTATTATTTGTTAAGTTACAATAGCTCATTGAAATTTTATCGAGAAGTGATGGTACTCGCTTGACCCCCGATTAATTTGTAACGTACGTATATTCAGAGAGCTTCATCCGAGATCCACTCGCGTCCGACTATCGAGGACCTCCGGTGAGACATCCTTCATTTTTCACGCCTTTAATTGCTCGATCCACCTCCCTGCCATAGCGCCATGACACGCGCGGGGTGCATGCAATTAATTTTCCGCGGCCTGACACGGTTTGCTGGTCGATGCCAGCCAGAGTCGTCGATGACAAATGAGAACCGATTGATTAATGACTCTTCCGAAAATCGTAGAACCGAGCGAGGACCACGCGGTGGCTAGCACCTCAGAATTGAATCAATCAATTGGTGCGAACCAGCAGAGGGGAACGAGAGGTGCGCGATAAGGATCGCACGGAGGTTTGGCAGCCGGAATGAATTGAATCGCCACCGGGCTGAAAATCAGATGGCGCCAGCGAAGGTGCGGGAGGGCACATCACAAGAGCCATCTGCTTCGGCGAAATCCATCCGACACAGATGAGTATGATTGAAGATAAAATATTATCGAAGCTGAGATAAGCGTCTGTTGGGGGCACTAATTAACGCGTGTTCCATTGTGGCAACTGGCCGGCGTAGGGAAAGAAGCGATAACAGAAGGATAATGGAAGTGGAAATGTGTGATATGAGATTATGGAAGAACTTTTTCATCGCCCTAGCTTGGCTGCCAGGTGATGAAAAACTACATTATCATAAAGCGCTGGTTAACCGCACAGCTTTGGAACGCTGGCGAGAAATCCGCTCCGACCACAAGAAGCAATCCCCAGTGAAAAGGTATTTAACGTGTAATTAAAAGATCATAATATTAATCACCCCTGACTGGGATCGGATCGGAGGAGCGCTCGGTCCGACAAGAAGCCTAGAAGTAGGTATCAACACAATTAGTGTAATTCCTTTTGAGCATCGCATACAGGGGGCGAGTAGAGTAGTAGTAAAAGATACCTGCGGCCGACACCCGGAGGGAATCGTAATCGAAAAAATTAATCATCATCCCAGCCCAGAGTCCCAGTTGCGAGCGAGTGCAGCTGTCGACGTCGCAGAAATGAGGCAATTTTCCGAATAATTGAGGAATCCTTACTCCATTGAAACGTGACTGAATCCTTTCGTGTGATTGCAAAGGATTAACCTTAACCCTCCTGACCCGGTTCCCGAAAGAGGTATCAGCAAATCAGCAAGGATACATAGCAAGAGCTCTTGAGAGAGAAAAAAAAACAGAAATCTGGGCCGCATCTTGCATGTTACAAACAACAATATCCTCGAGCATTCCATGTGAACCTCTCCGAGGACGGAAGCTTGACAAATATGTAGGTACCGAGCGCCGAGAGGTACGGTAACTATCACATGTTGTTGGTCCGGGTAAAGGACTGTAATTGTGTTTCTCCGGGCTGCTTGAAAATGGGATGAAGGATATGCGAAAAGGAGAGCAAAAAGCTTATCCTTCTTAGATGGGGTACAAGCTTCGATAATGATCGTAAAGTAGTCATGAAATTCACCTCTTTTTCGCATTTATTGAGTCAGTTGGGCATGGAGACGGAGTGTACCAAACTCACTCGGGTAGAGCAAGCAAAAACATTATAACTGAAATCCATCCTCTTTGTGAGCTCAGTGAGATCTCGATATGGATTAAGATGTACAGTGCTTGCTGTAGCAACTTCCACACGGTTGCATAGAGACGTAATGAGGGAAATTGTTTCTAAGTATGTGACATACTTACTGAGAATACCATTAAGGAACGGTAGCTTAGTAGGTGACCATGAATGAACCCTAAGCGTTCTGGAGTAACATCGCCCAAGACCAACGAAGATGATACTATACTGTAGAGGCCTGAGATAAGTTAGTTTGTAGAAAGCAATTTTCGAGTCAATTCTCTCTAAAGACTGATCCACTATGTCTACTTTTAATTGAAACAACCCTCTGTGAAACGTTATTCACCACCACAATGGGGTGGCAACATTGCAACTACGCACATAATTCCGCACCCAACTACACTACCCGCCATAAATATGGAATCGCATATTGCAACACTCATACTGAATATTGCAGCACCCAAAAAAGTTTGGCATCACCCTAAAATGTGGTTATTTCAGGTCTTTGAGGCACAAATCACTTATGACCCCCCTAATTCTCTTTCAAAATGCAACTCGTACCCACAACCTAATTGGTTCTACGTTTACTCTATTTTTTCTCCTTATTTTGGGTGATGCCAAACTTTTTGGGTGCTGCAATACTGAGTATTGCAACGATTCCATATTATTGGCGGGTAGTGTATGTAGTTTTCATTCGAAACGAGCACCCATCATTAAGCCTTGTTAGCCGAATGGTGTGTAAAAAACAATAACGCTTCTACCGTCCATCCAGCAAAACCACGGGGGAAAACTGCAATAGAAAAATAATAAGCCTGATGGATGACCCGCAATAAAAACCATTGTCCGGCTGAATTGTCGTTCGTAATGGACAAACACTCCCTCGAACAAACTGCGCTGGCTGCACCCTTGCTGGCTGACTGGAGGACGCGGCAACCAGGGACATCCGATGCGATGCTCGCGACCGACCCACTAATCTGAAACGTGAGGGGCCGCCCTTCGGAACTCGATTGCATCGCTCGTCCAGTAGAGCCGCCTGTATAGAGCTTCCGTCTGTCCGGCACTATACTATGGTTGGTTGGTCGCGTCCAGAGGCGATAAACCGGCGACCGGGCACCACCCCAGCACAGAGTTGGTAAGTTCGCGCGCACGAGCAAATCGTTAATTGATGGTAAATATTTTCCTCCATCAACAAATCATTAACTCCTACGACGTGGTGACACTAGTTTAGCGCGAGCATGTCCTTTGTGTCGTGAGAGGTCAGCGATGAGGAGCGACAACAGACGGGTGAGGGTGGAATTAGTGAGATCGTTTTGTGGGATAACGATTTCCTGAATAGGCTTGACTGCCGACAACGACGACAAAGACGACGACGGAAGAACCGTTTGCCGCACACTCTACGATTACTGGGGCTCAACGTGGACAAGGACACGCGCTCCAGCCATAAAGCTGGGCGTTGATGTTTCCTGATTTGCCATGAGGCGGTGTGGTGTGATGACATTGGAAAACGTTGACCATTATAATTTCCTACGTGCTGCAAAGTCATGAGAAAATGGTCACATGACACGCCTTTGCAAATTGTTGTTAGGTCCACTTTTCTTCTTTCTTGTTTTGCGTAGCGAAAGGCGACAGAGCATACCTCAAAACTGTTTGGTGCAAAGATGTTTGTTGCTCTGCTCTGCACTGCTCTGCACTGCTCCGCACTGCCTCTGCTCTGCTTCTGTTCGGCGCCTACTCTGGTTCTGCTCTGCTTCTGCTTTGCGTCTGCTCTGGTTCTGCTCTGCTTCGGCTCTGCTTCTGCTTCTGCTCTGCTTTTGCTCTGCTTCTGCTCTGCTTCTGCTCTGCTTCTGCTCTGCTTCTGCCCTGCTCTGGTTCTGCTCTGCTTCTGCTCTGCTTCGGCTCTGCTTCTGCTCCTGCTCTGCTTTTGCTCTGCTTCTGCTCTGCTTCTGCTCTGCTTCTGCTCTGCTTCTGCTCTGCTTCTGCTCTGCTTCTGCTCTGCTTCTGCCCTGCTCTGCTTTTGCTCTGCTTCTGATCTGCTTCTGCTCTGCTTCTTTTCTGCTTCTGCTCTGCTTCAGCTCTGCTTCTGCTCTGCTTCTGCTCTGCTTCTGCTCTGCTTCTGCTCTGCTTCTGCTCTGCTCTGCTTCTGCTCTGCTTCTGCTCTGCTTCTGCTCTGCTTCTGATCTGCTTCTGCTCTGCTTCTGCTATGCTTCTGCTCTGCTTCTGCTCTGCTTCTGCTCTGCTTCTGCTCTGCTTCTGCTCTGCTTCTGCCCTGCTCTGCTTTTGCTCTGCTTCTGCTCTGCTTCTGCTCTGCTTCTTTTCTGCTTCTGCTCTGCTTCAGCTCTGCTTCTGCTCTGCTTCTGCTCTGCTTCTGCTCTGCTTCTGCTCTGCTTCTGCTCTGCTCTGCTTCTGCTCTGCTTCTGCTCTGCTTCTGCTCTGCTTCTGATCTGCTTCTGCTCTGCTTCTGCTATGCTTCTGCTCTGCTTCTGCTCTGCTTCTGCTCTGCTTCTGCTCTGCTTCTGCTCTGCTTCTGCTCTGCTTCTGCTTTGCTTCTGCTCTGCTTCTGCTCTGCTTCTGCTCTGCTTCTGCTCTGCTTCTGCTCTGCTTCTGCTCTGCTTCTGCTCTGCTTCTGCTCTGCTTCTGCTCTGCTTCTGCTCTGCTTCTGCTCTGCTTCTGCTTCTGCTTCTGCTCTGCTTCTGCTCTGCTTCTGTTCTACTTCTGCTCTGTTTCTGCTCTGCTTCTGCTCTGCTTCTGCTCTGATTCTGCTCTGCTTCTGCTCTACTTCTGCTCTGCTTCTGCTCTGCTTCTGCTCTGCTTCTGTTCTGCTTCTGCTCTGCTTCTGCTCTGCTTCTGCTCTGCTTCTGCTCTGCTTCTGTTCTGCTTCTGCTCTGCCTCAGCTCTGCTCTGCACTGCTCTGATCTGCTCTGCTCTGCTTCTGCTTTGTTTCTGCTCTACTTCTGCTCTGCTTCTGCTCTGCTTCTGCTCTGCTTCTGCTCTGCTTCTGCTCTGCTTCTGCTCTGCTTCTGCTCTGCTTCTGATCTGCTTCTGCTCTGCTTCTGCTCTGCTTCTGCTCTGCTTCTGCTCTGCTTCTGCTCTGCTTCTGCTCTGCTTCTGCTCTGCTTCTGCTCTGCTTCAGCTCTACTTCTGCTCTGTTTTGTACAGTTGCTCTTAACGAATTCATATGGGAAATCTGTCATTTCATTCTTGTTGTTTTGTCTTTCACATTGTGTTTGGGTCTTAACGATTCAACAAATATTTGAAGTGCTCCTTCCACCTCACTGCCACTACTATTGACAAAAAATTGAGTTCCCGGTTATTTCTCAGGGCAAATATTGGCGCAGTCTTATGCCACGCACCATTGACAAATGCATAAAATCTCCGCATATCGTTCCGATCCATACTTTCCATGTGCTTCAGCAATCACACTCTCTTCATGCTGCCGTCTCTGGCTGTGGAGAATTTGTTTCTCTTCTGCTTTTGCCACCGCTAAAAACTCAAAAAAAAAATCCAACAATCAGCTCGATAACAGATTCCTTTGCTTACAGAGCCCTATCATCGCAAGCATCCATCGAAAATTTACCCAAGAATCAATAAATTACATCCGAACCTCCTTCCATTGTAGCCGAAATAACTGACCCTCTACCCGCCGGATGTCAGAATCGATGGAATGTTATTTGTTTGATTTACCCGATGGCGCGCGGCGCAACACTGCCAGCCAGCTCGTTCGGTCAATCATAATTGTTGGGTTAGGTCGCCCGTGAGCTCTTCATTGCGCATTCCGCATCCACTGGGGGTCCATGATGGTGGATGGCTCTTCCTTCCGCATGAGGTTCTTCCTCCGGCGGCATCGAAGTGATTCAAATGAGAGCGTAAGTGCCGCCGATCGACACAGGCAGCGACTACCCAGCGGACCCTTTGCTTTTGGGTTGTAATAATAGCCTAGAGAGACAGCATCTCCCCGGCGGTTACGTGAGGGAATGAAGTTCAAAATGACTGATATGAAAATCCTAAGTTTCTGGAAGTCACATGGTAGGTACATTTGGAACCATCCTCCCCAAGACCCGGGCCCACGTCGGCGTCGTCGTTGTCATCATCGTCGTCGTCGTCGTCGTCGGAGGAGGACTGTTTACGTAATATCGTGAAAACAATAAACGTACCCGGGGAACGAGGAAATATGCGCGTCAGCCGTACTCGAATAGATATTACCCTATTTTGGGACATGTTGCGGGAGAAATTGGTTATGAAGTTCATCAGTAGAGTCTTGCTTGCTTGATGATGTCGCCGATGGTGATGTTTTTGTTTCTAACCGAAGGGTCACAACTCATGACGATGCGTGCGTATGTGCGTTTGGTGGCAAAATCCCACCGAGAGAGAAATGTGATTACCATAGGTCGTTGTCGAATTGGCAGTTATAACAAGTGAATGGTTTAAAAAATCCACTGAACGTCATCGAAACAGATCAAGCGGAAACATTAATATAACCGAATAGGGGACGAGGAAACCAGGGCTCCTACCTATAGACTTGACATAAATGGTTTTGTTTTGAGACTAGCAGCGGACCTAGGCACAAATGTCATCGACACCGGCTCATACGAGTTAGGTCGCGGGGTTTGGGTTTTGAACAAACGGAAATAGGTTTCGATAAATTTATAACAATTAAAGACTGTTATTGAAGGTTGGAGTACTCTCTTTGGTAACATGGCGTAATTTATTCTGCTTTCCATGTGGGTTTGGACAGATTCTTTTAAGAAGGGTCCGTACATTCCATACTTTAGTCACAAACAAATGAAGATTTATGGCCTTAAATAATGAATAATAGCCATTCCCAAGTAACACTTTTTAGTCAAACAGACTAGAAGAGGTTCTTACAACCAGCATAACACTAAAACAAAGATATTAGGTTTTTTGGCGGTTCTGAAGACCTCCCCAAGACTAAATGGACATCAACATGTTATTTGGGTATATGTTTTTTGCCTTTCTCGTACACTAAGTGTACTGGAAAGGCTATATGTTCACTCCAAAAATGAGTTTTTGATAGAAGGCTCGGAGGGTCGAGTCACATATACCAATCGACTCAGCTCGACGAATGGAGGTGATGTCTGTGTGTATATATGTGTGTATTAGACCTGTTCACTTTTTTTGACCTACCCGTGTCACATCAAATTATCAATCCACATGCAAAAACAAGTCTTCAGTCCAAAATTGAGCCAAATTGATAAAGGTTTAGAGGTGTATCAAATCGATTTTGTGTTTTTTCGAGCATTTTTACGAAAATGTACTCCAATATCCAGAAAATTGTACCGAAAAGATACAGAAAACACCATTAAAATATAGTTGGAACAATACTCTACAACTTTGCCGAAGACACTACGGTGTTTAAATTACTTATTTCAAAGTTATTCAACAATTTTCGTTAAAAAATCGCGAAAAAATCCAATATTTTTACGGTTTTTCATGTAAAAGTCATGTAAATTTACATTGTTTTAAGTGACTAATTTAATTAGCTATTGCTCCTATGTGTTACGAACATTTCGTCCATACATCATTTTAGTGTAGGAATTCGTTTTCATTGACTAATTATCAAAAGTATGCCACGTTGATACTAAAAATCGCATAGAGTTGCCAGTACAAAACTAAACAAAGTTACCCATGATTAAAACGTCATTACATTTCTTTGTCGCATCTTCATCAGTTTCAATTTGGTGTAGATGGTTGAGCATGAGACTGCCGATTCGAAGATTCAAGGTTCGAGCCCTGGAATAGGATTTTTTGCGTCTCGATCCAGCTATAAGTTGATGAGACTACACTCTGCATCTCATTGCAATTTGGCATCATAGCCTAGTTTCGAAACCGTAGAGTGCATAGTAAGAATGAAGTTTCCCTTAATCGTGTAGTTGTGTAGCTTGTGGCTAGATAGATGCAAGTAATCCCCACCGTTGTATGATAAATTTTGCATCCAGAAGCAGTTCCATCATCGTATTGAATTGTTTTAGCTAAATTAATCGGTATCAACCAGAAGTCCAATATTTCGTCCAGCTGATCTCGTCGACACGATTTCTTGCCAACAAGTAAACTAAATATCTAGCTAGTCCTGGAATGGGCTTAATTGGCAGGTCCCGATCATCATTATTTGGGAGATTGCGTGTAAGTCATGGGCCATGGCTCATGGCAGATTCATCATCCTAACTGCTACAAAGAAAGAAAAAAAAGTTTATTATGTATTTGAGTTTGAACCTAGGACCTTCTGATCCACAGGCTCGAGCCTTATCATCTGCGCCATTTCTGATACTTGAATCAAAAGACATTAGAATACGATGGCATGACGTCTTAATCATGGGTAGCTTTGTTTTAATTCGTGCTGGCAACTCTACGCGATTTTTAGTATCAACGCGACATACTTTTGATAATTAGTCATTGAAAACGAATTCCTACACAAAAACTATGTATGGACGAAATGTTCGTTACACAAAGGAAAAATAGCTAATTAATTTAGTCACGTAAAATAATGTAAAATTACATGACTTTTATATGTAAAATCGTAAAAATATCGTGTTTTTTCGTGATTTTTCAACTAAAATTATTGAATAGCTTCGAAATAAGCAATTTAAACACCGTAGTATCTTCGGCAAAGTTGTAGAGTATTGTACTAACTATTTCCTAACGGTATTTTCGGCACCCTGTCGGAGCAATTTTCTGGATTTATGAGTAAATTTCTGGGAAAACGGTTAAAAAAACACAAAATCGATTTGATACACCTTTAAATCTTTACCAATTTGGCTCAATTTTGGACTGAAGACTTGTTTTTGCATGTGGGTTGATAATTTGATGAGTCCCGGAGAATCGGAGAAAAAAAGTTTCAAAGTGAACAGATCTAGTGTGTATGTGTGTGTGAGTATGTGTGTATGTGTGTGTACAAAAAAACTCACATCACTTTTTGGCAGTAAACCTCAACCGATTTCAATGACCAACAGTTCATTCGACGCGGAATCTGGTCCCATTGTTTCCTATTGAAAATGGTTCGGATCGGTCCAGCCGTTCCGGAGTTATGGCCATTTAGGTGTTCCGGACTGGTACCCCTGGAAGGGGCCAGACATGAAAATGCACCAAACCCATACATACGACACATCAAACTGCGGCGTTTTCGATAACTTGATGAACGGTTAGCAAGAAAATAGTCTCACACCATCTCTGAACCGGTAGTGTTCCGGAACTAATTCCGGATGTCCCGCCAGAAGTGGCCAAAATATAATAGTTAACCAAACCCATGCGTGCGACACACCGAAGCGCGGCTTTTTTAATAACCTAATCAACGGTTAGCAAGAAAATAGTCTCAGACCATATCTGAACCGGTAGTGTTCCGGAACCGGTTCCGGGTGTCCTGCCGGAAGTGGCTAAATATAATAGTGAACCAAACCCAGGCATGCGACACATCAAATCACTGCTTTTCCAATAACCTAATGACCGGTTATATGGAAAGCAGGCTCAGACCACATTGGGATCTGTTGATAGTAAGACTTGACTATCACGCCGAGGACCTGGGATCGAATCCCACTCCCGACAAACTCACAAAAATGTGGGTTCTTCCTTCGGAAGGGAAGTAAAGCGTGCGTCCTGAAATGAACTAGCCTAGGGCTAAAAATCTCGTTAATACAGAAAAAAAATCTGTTGGTAGTATTCCGGAACCAATTCCGGGTAACCCGCCGGAAGTGGCCAAATATAAAAGTGAACCAAAGCCAAGCATGCGACAGATCAAAGCGTGACTTTTTTGATGACCTGATGAACGGTTAGCAAGAAAGTAGTATCAGACCATGTCTGAACCGGCAGTGTTCCGGAACCGGTTCCTTGTGTCCCTTCGGAAGTGGCCACATGTAGAAGTGAACTAAACCCATGATGCGACATATCAAATCACGGCTTTTTCAATAACCTGGTGACCAGTAATCAATGAAGTAGGCTAAGACCACATTAGGGATCAAATTTAAGGTAACATGGTGAACAATTGGCAAGAAATTAGTCTCAGACAATGTACAAGAAAACCAATGAACGGTTAGCAAGAAAATAGTCTCAGACCATATTTCGGATAACAGGTCGTTTCATGAACCGATTTTGGCTGTCCCGTCGTAAGTGGTCAAATATAAAAGTCCGAACCTATGAATGCGACACATCAAATCGAGGCTTTTTCAATAGCCCAATGAACAGTTAGCCAACGACAAGTCTCAGGCCATATTTGGGAGAACCGGTAGTGTTCCAGAACTGGTAACGAGTGACCCGCCAGATGTGCTAAAATATAGAAGGGAACCAAACCATAGCGGCTTTTTTTGATAATCTGATGAACGGTCAGCAAGAAAATAGTCGCAAGCCACATCTAAGTCTAGTACATAATAGAGTTCCGGAATCGGTTGCGGGTGTTCCACCAGAAGTAATTAAATAGAGAAGTGAAGCAAAATCATGCATGCGACACAAAAAATCTCGGCTTTTTAAATCCATTACACAGCGCAACATTTTTTTGTCTCAAGAGAAAACTTATGTGTCTCCGAAGGATTTTGGGTCGCTGAATCCGAATCCGGGCTCAGATTTGCTCCAACACGTCACAATTTTGAGCTATACCTCAATTTATAGGGCAAAATATGCGATTTAGGGCTTCCTTGACTGCAAACCATTATGCAAGGAAATATTTGTTTTAAGCAATCAAAAGGTTAATTGGTCAATTAACATCTAAATTAACGACTCATGCAAAATATTTCGTTTTACCTAATCAAATTTAATAGATTTAAGCATTTTAAGTTAGTATGAAAACTTGCATGCAACTTTTGGAGGATTACTTGTATGGGAAATATCGTACCTAACATAAATCGCTTAAAACTATCAAATTCGATTTGGTAAAACGAAATATTTTGCATAAGTCGTTAATTTAGATGTTAATTGGCCAATTAACCTTTTGATTGCTTAAAAAAAAATATTTCCTTGCTTAATGGCTTGCAGTCAAAAAAGCCCAAAATCGCATATTTTGCCCTATAAATTGAGGAATAGCTCAAAATTGTGACGTGTTAGAGCAAATCTGAGCCCGGATTCGGATTCAGCGGCCCAAAATCCTTCGGAGACACATAAGTTTGCTCTTGAGACAGACAAAAAGTTATTTTTTGTTACGCTGTGTTATCGAAGGGTTAGCAAGGAAATAGCCTCAGATCACATTAGAAGACAACCGGTAGTGATCCGAAACAGGCTCCGAGTGTCCCGCCCGAATTGGTCAAATGTCAACCTATGCATCCAACACATCAATTCACGGCTATTTAGGTAACCTGATGAACAGACAAGAAAACAGTCTGAGGACCACATTTGGGACAATCGGTAGTGTCATAGAATGAGTTCCAGGTTTCTCGCCGGAAGTGGTCATGGTCAAACGTAAAATTGAACCAAACCCATGCATGCGGCTATCAAATAGCGAAATCATGAAAGTTAGTGATAAATCAAATCGTGGATTTGTTTTATAGCCTGGTAAAGGTTGGGTAAGATTAAAAGTTAAGAAATTGTGGAAGTCTTCATATATGCAAGAGATCAAAATCGTGACTAAAGTGATCTCATCAAATCACACCATTTCAGATTCCTGCGGTGTAAATATATAGTAGGATAGATCAACCATTAATAAGAAAATTATAATTTGATCGCATCAACACCAAATAAAGTTTTTCCAATCCCTTTTGTGTCTAAAATCACTGCTCACAATTTGTGTGCGGCTGGTTGAGCCCTTGCTCTTCTCATTGTGATTGAAATTTCAAAGGAAAATTTCCTTTTTCTGCATTTTTCTCATAAGGTAGTCAACTTTTACATGAATCGTGGAAACAAGTATAATAAAATATAGCCTAAAGTGTGCTGAAAAAAACTTTGTCGCAGATAGTAAATGATCTGGGATTTTGAATAAAGTTAAGGTACCTAGTCAAGTAGTCAACTGAGAGATCTGATATTTGTCAGCTCTTTTTTGTCGTTGAACACAACATAGGAATGTGTGCCATCAATAAGTTGCCCAAAATCGTTGCTTTTCTATATAAAGTGTTCTCAGGATCCAGGAACATTTCGGCTAACGTCGATGGAAGGATCATGAGTACAAATTCGACGAGAAAGGCACTATCACCACTAGGTGGATTAATCTGGGTTTTTTCCTGCTCTGTTCGCTTGCTTTGTTATGTACTTATAAGTTAGACATATGGACAAGAGCGGTACTGTAGTATCTAGAAACTTGAACATGTCAAAAATACACTTTAGCACAATTACTATGGCTGATCTGGTGATGACAACCACCTATCCTAATGCCAGTTGCATGAGACAAACACATTCTGCGTAACACAATCATCAATCTAAGTGTTTACATCCGACTTCTAATTTTGTTTTCAAGACTGGGTCATCTAAGTCCTATAGAGGTGCTCAACCTTTCCAGAAGAACCACCTCAGTAAACATTACACGTTACCCGTTGCACAATAATGCTCTGAAGTGTTCCACTCCGCTGTAATTGAAATGCCGGATTCGCATAATTTTGCTTCTCTTTCGTAAACCGTCCCAGGAACCGAAGCCAGAGCTTTGCCCCCACTGTGCGCTGTAATTATGTGTGCATATTCACAGTTTATGCTATTATTATGCTTCTGGTTCTTGTTTCCAGCATTGTGCCGTCATTTGCTCGTTCGTTCGTTCTTTTGCCTGGTTGTTGGTTAACCACTCCTGGCTTGGTAGGTAGATTATAGTTTCATGCCATTTTCAAAATTTAATACCAGCCAGACTCCAGCCAACAAACCCGGACCGGACCGGACCGACGAGGTTCCTGGCTTAAGTGGAACATTCTCGTGGAAGAATTGTGTGGCTGCACTCACTGCATAAAAGCAGTTTTCAACTCATATCCATGTGCTCGCTCATTGCATGAGCACATGGAATGGAACTAATGTAAGCACTCGGCTGGATGCCGGCTCTTTGTGGGACCAAAAGCAAATCCCACATATTCATCTGTTCGAGCGGAACAAAAAAAAAAAAAAAAAACGAGAGCGGTTCTGTAAACATGGAGTCACACAGAACTATCCACGCGGGGAGTGAGCTGAGTGAGGCAAGGACACTAAATTAACATAATCTACGTAAATCAGCGCGTGCACTGGATGTGATGTAGTGGCAGTTATGAGGGATCTGCTGGAAACAGACCTTGTTCTCACTCCCTTCGTCGCTGGGTGACATCCTGCCTAGTGGCTGCCAGTCTGCGTGCCATCATAATTCCATCATCCGCCGAGAGAGTGGGAACAAAGATCATTAATCAATCGACGATTTACCACATCGAGTGCTGGATATTGATTTTGTTGGGAAAAATTTAAAATTTCACACCATTTCGGAACTGAGTGATTAATGAGCTCTAATAAGCCAACACGGAATACACACTCCGGGAGGAAGTCGCTTAAAAATGGGAAAAACGCTACAAAGCAAACAGTTGGGATTAGGAAGCGCTGAAGCGGCAGCGGTGGTGGGAGATGAAGCGGATATTTACCGACCGAATTAAATTAGATCTAATCTATGTAGCTCTTTCCCAGTCTGGGTGTTCCTTTCATCACACAGCGTGGGTACACTTAATTTGGGTTGCCTTTAAGCGTGCTTTGCTGTTTTGTTTGTTCAGAAGTTATGAAAGCAATAATCTTCTGCTAATGCCTTACGCAAACAACTGTGGGTTTTTTTTTATTTGCAAGGAAAGGATTTTAAGCACTGATAGAACGGACGAGTAAAAGCAGTTCTTTATCTTGTTAACGCAAGTAGCATGGTAGCATCTCAAATTGAAAAGAGCATATTTCTCAGCGAAGTATTCTATAAGCACATATTGACAAACACATAAGAAGAAAAAAAAGGAAGTAAAGAAGAAGGAAATGGAAAATGAGAATGAGGAATATGATAAAAAGAAGATGAAGAAGAAAATCAAGAAGAAGAAGAAGAAGAAGAAGAAAATTAGAAGGTACGAACTAAAACAAATCAATTTGGAAAGGTTTCTGGGCCGACCGGGAATCGAACCCATTGCCATCAGTGAGGTCACCAGGGTACTCCAAGTTACTCACTAACTAGTCAGCTCTTCTGAAAAATAAAAAAATAAAAACATTTTAAGGAATACGCTAATTTAAAAAGATATCCATTCCAGTTTTGTTGCAGCATATTTTTACTTTATCATTTTAGCGCTCTCATGAACTTAGAAAATAATATTTGCCAATTTTCAATACTTTACGCCCCTATCCCTGTATGAAAATTTTCCTTGGGCATTACAATTTCAACTTTAATGAAAGAAAGCCCTCGAAATGATAAATATTTAAAATTTTGTTCTCGACGTTTTTAGTTTCTTCAATCTTCATAGATTGCTTTAAAAATTCCGAAGCCTCCGAAGTTTCTCAACGGATTTTTCTCAGAAACCTAAAAGCATAAAATGTTCTGAAATTCCACACTGAATTACTTCAAAAAACCCTTCATAATTGACTCTACGGAGTTCTCCGAAAATTTGTTCAAAAAATCACCCAGAAAATCCTTAACAAATTCTTACAAAAAATCTTTTGTAGATTCATTTGTAAATTTCCTTCAGAGATTGCTTTAAAAATTTCACTAGCCAACTTCAGAAGTTTATCAACGGATTCTTTTAAAAAATCTTACGTGAATTGCTTCAGGAATTTCACTGCGAAATTATGCAGTTATCCTATATGACTAACCTCAAGAAGTTTATTGATTGATTCTCTTATCAATATGAAATTTCAAATTTAAAAAATCCATGGATTTCTTTAATATAATGCCCATCAATTTCTCTAGAAATTACTCAAGAAAGGATCAAAATAAAAAGTTCAAAATTTCTTCAAAAATTACTCAAGTGAATTTATTTCAAAACTTTTCCAAAGATTCCACCTGTAATCCCTCATCATCTTCATTGATTTTTTTTCCGAAAATTCCTTAAGATAATTCTCCAGGGACTCAGCAGATATTTTATCCAAAATTTCTCTTGAGAATTCTTCTTGAAATTGAATTGAAAGAATTAGCATCTAAGATAAAATTCACAAATATAAAATAAAAACAAAAAAACTCCAGAGATTCAGAAATTTCTCCAAGGATACCTTCAGAAAATCTTCAATGGTTTTCTTTCAAAAACGTTTAATGACTACTTCCAGAAATTACTTAAGTGAACAGAAATGCCACCAGCAATTATTTAGGATCTTGTACCGACTTTACGAACCCTCTAAGCAAAATACCCTCTTCGAATGAGTGTAATCAGTTTTGTACCTTTTGGCACATGCCAAAGGATAAACAACATAGGACGGAAATAAAGGGTACAAAACTGATTACACTCATTCGAATTATTTTGAATCTTACTCTAGCAATTCTTTCAGGAATTTCTACCTTCAGGACATCTGTGAAGAAAGTTTTTCATGGATTCATTCCAAAACCTTGATTTGGATTCCTTTTGAAAATCCTCCAATGTAAGAACTTTCATCATTTTTTCCAAAGTTTCTTTCAGAAATTATTTCAGTGATTTTTTCAAGAAATCGTCCTTCAGGACAGGTATTTCTTCACTTACCGATCCAAAGATTTCTTCAGGAATTTCTAAAATGATCCCATTATATCGAGATTTCGTTCAGAGATTCATGTATGGCTTAAATTGTTTATGGTAGGATTTATTTCAAAGATAGCTACACAGCAAATAATTTTGTAATATCCAGGCGCGTAATTTCTTGCGACGTATTCAATTTCGAACGTGATTTCACTCTGTTGCATCATTTTCCTACAATTATCACACTCACCATGTACACCCTGATTGGCACCGAAAAGTGTCAACAAACCCGTTCCAGCAGATACTTAGAAGCAATATCATATTTATCACCTTCCCTCTAACTCGGTGAAATAGCCGAGAGGCAATCAGTGGATCAGTGTACGAATCCTTCGTGTATGCATGTATGTTCCCAAAAAATATTCAAAAATGTCTCCAAAGATATATTCTTTAGGACATTTTCACAGGAATCTTTTCTGAAGTTTATCTATATGTTCCATCAGATATTCCTTCAGTAACTGTTTCAGAAACAAGATTACTCCAGGAATACTTTCAGAAACTCAGCCAGAAAATTTTATGTATGAACTTCTTCAGGATTTTTTAAATAATTTATCTACGAATTCCACGAAGGGTTTCTGGAAAAAAAAAATCAAAATATTCCTCCAGGAACTTTTTCAAAAAATCCTTGTGGATAACTTTCAGGAAATTCACGAATATTCTCAAGATTTTTCGCCAGGGAATTTTCCAATGCCTCCATAGATTTCTGCAGCAATACCGATAAGAATTTTTTTCAGAAATTCCTTCTGAAATTCTTTCAGAAATTTCTCCACCGATTTCTCCTAAAATTTCTGCAGGTGTTCGATCAGAAATATATCCAAAGACTCTGTAATTTCTTCATGAATTTCAGAAATCGATTTTTTCAATTGTTCTTCTAGGGATTTGTCTTCAGAAATTTTTAAATGATTTCCTTTCAAAACTCTGCAGAGTTTTTTTTTTTCGAAAATTCTTTGATATGTTCCTTCAGGAACTCATGCAGATTTTGTCAGAAACATCTTTAGGGATTTCCGGAGAAATCCCACCAGGAATTGTTTCAGAAATTCTCCCAAAGGTTTGTTCTTAAGCTCTTCAGAAATTTAAAATTTCTGGGGAATTCCCGAAGGAACTTCTAAAAGAGTATAAGGAAGAAATCCTTGTAGGGTTCCAAAAATTTAGACACAATTAGTGATGGATTTTTTGACGAAATCCTTGTATACCAAAACCTCCATTAAGGTAACGAGTTGGGACAGCCTAAATAGATTTTTTACCGAAATGGTTTCATTACCTAAAAGGATTCGAAGATTACAAAAAAGTTCAAGAAGGATGAGTGACTAAGAGATTTGAAGGGGGCCATGCGGGGTTTCAGAGGGATTTCATGAGAGTTTCAAGAGGGGGGGCTTGTTAGAGGCGTTGCACCGGGGGGGGAGGTTTCAGGGGTGTTTTTGAGGAGTTTCGAAGGGTCTCAGTTGCGTTTCATGGGATCCGATGGGGTTTTAAGGGGATTTCGAGTGCATTTTAGAAAGGCTCAGAGGATTTTTGACGAGTTTTAGAGACGTTACTCAGGCGTTACGAAGGCGTTTTGGGGGGTTTCTGAGGATCTCAGGTGCGTTACATGGGGTCCGAGGGGGATTTCGAAGGTACAGCTTCAGAGGATTTTTGGAGAGTTTCAGAGGCGTTACTCAGGCGTTACATAGGCGTTTCTGAGGGTGTCAAGTGCGTTACATGGGGTCCGAGGGGGCTTTAGGGGGATTTCGAAGACATTTCAGAAAGCTTCAGAGGATTTTTGGTGAGTTTCCGAGGCGTTACGAAGACGTTTTTGGGGGTTTCTGAGGGTCTCAGTCAGAGATGCCAGATATATAGATTTTTCAGTATTTTTGTCTTTCTATACATACAAGATACAGAGTACAGAAAAATGCATTTTTGAAATGTAATACAGATATCTCCATAAAGTATAGAATTTGAAGATGTTTCCATTAAATTTTATAAAAATTAATAAATTGCAGTTTAAACATTGAGAATCCATGACAATTGGTACATTTTCACACATGTTTTAGAAAAATAAATACCACTACAAATTAAAAACGGTCAAAAAGTAGTACATTTTTGTTAGTTTCTATTGAAATCTAGGACTCTCGGTGTCTACTATACCCCCAGATACAGCGATACAGAATAATCTTTTGATATAGATTTTTGATAAAATAATCTGGCATCTCTGGTCTCAAGTGCGCAACATGGGGTTGTAGGGAGATTTCGAGAACATTTCAGACAGCTTCAGATGATTTTTGGCGAGCTTCAGAGGCGTTACTCAGGCGATGCGTAGGCGTTTTTAGGGGTTTCTGAGGGTCTCAGGTGCGTTACATGGAGTCCGATGGGGTTTTTAAAAAGAAGAAGAAGAAGACGCGGACACGAACAGTTTCATCGCCCGGAGCGGGAATCGAACCCTCACCCCATAGTTTTAGGGGGATTCCGAAGGCAGTCCAGACAGCTGCTGAGGATTTTTGAAGGGTTCCAGAGGCGTTTTCGGGGGTTTCGGCGTGCCTCAGGGGTGTTACAGTGGATTTTTTGGGGGGTTAAGAGGGCCTACAATTTCTAAAAATACATTCTGGATCACAGTTCCTAAGTAAGCTTCAGGGAGATTTCAGCGGCGCTTTGAAGCGTTTCAGGTGGTTTCAGAAAAGATTCAAGACGCTCTAGACTGTTTACGATTGTAGATCCGATGACCTATACTCAAGGAAGCTCTTAGAGATTCTTAAACAAACATAGATCTTATCACTTATCAGCACAAAGTTTCATGAGGCTGTATAAGCATGATTTTTATTCAATCATTTAATCCTAAAAGAGATACCTACATGGCCTCAGTTTCGTCATCTCGCTGAGTATGTTCCATCAAAGACGAGCTCTGAAAGGCGCCTGGGGTCCAATGGACCCCAGGTATCCCTTTTAGGGTTAAGCACACAAGTTATGCATGTAGATTCGATGACTTGTGCTCAAGAAAATTCTTAGAAAACCGTGAACAGTCCCAAACCAAACCCATTCTCCCTCATTGCTACCCCTGAGCACGCCCTGAACTCCCCTTAACTTCACTTTCAACTTAATTCCCTTAAGGGCCGATTCAAATATGACATCTTTGAGAGGTGAACCAGCGTCTGGCTGAAAGCCTCTTTAATAAAAAAAAAATATGACATACAGCATTTTTCGGGAATTTTAGACCCCCCCCCCTCCTCTCTCTGTCACCCTTTTTCGTATACCTAATACATGAAGTGTTACACTTTCTCAGACCCCCCTCCCCCCTAAACGATGGACGTCATATTTGAATGACTTCTAATCTAATACACTCGAACTGCCATGGACACAAGCAGATTCCGTTTAGGTAACGTTACCTAAATGGAGGGACCTAAATAGATTTTACCTAAATACATTCGTTAAGTGTATAAATTTCTGATTTCTGGAGGATTCATTGAAGGAATCCTTAGAATAACTCGTGGAGATACTTCTGGGTATGCCTAGAAGAAAATCCTTGAAATTTTTTGAGCAGTTTCTGGACAAAATTCCCTGACGCTATTTCTAAAGTTATAGCTTGATGAATTCTTCGAGAAATCCTTGTAAGGTTGCCTGAAGGAACACTTTGAGATATCTCTGGAGGAGTTTCTAGATGAATTTCATGAGAAATTTTTCAAGGAACTCTGGAAGTAATTTCGAGAAAAAAAAATCCGGGAGAGATTTCTTATGAATATCTTAGGTTCCGAAGAAATGAGGAAAAACTGCAGAATTTTACAGACAGGACATTACAGACAAAGTTACTGAAGGTTTTTCTGATGGAATCGCTTGAAAACTCCAGGAGATACCTCTGCAGAAGTTCTTAGAAGATTTTGTGTACAATTTCTGAATAGATAGGTGAATAAGCAATTTCTGAAGACATTCTTTAGAGATTTTAGAATATATATAATCCTGGGATATTTTTGGAAGGGATCGCTGAAGAAATTTCTGAAGGAATAAATTTTTTTGAAGGAATCTTTGAATGGATGAACTACGGGTTACAGTATTTCAAAATTTCTTGAAAAATTTCTGGAAAGATGCCAAGGTATTTTGCTGGATTTATCTCTGAAAGTATTCCGTACAATCTCAGGAGATTTTTCTGAAATATATTGCGCAGTTCCCACCCCACTGGCATTGGCGTAGCTAGCTTTTTCTTTCTTCTTGTTCACTCTCCTAAGCAAACACAAGAAAGAGCGAAATGCAAGAGGGCCCTTCTTTCATCCTTCTCGTTCTCGCGTTTGTTTAGGAGAATGAGTGAGATAAAAGAAAAAGCTAGCTTCGCCAATGCCCACTGGACCCCTTTCGCAGTTAGCATAAGTGCGGGATCGTAGATAAAACTGCGATTTCGCGTCGGATCGTGTCGGTGTCTTCTGCGCACTTATTCAGCATCTTAAAATGAATAAGTGCGCAGAAGACACCGACACGGTTCGACGTGAGATCGAAGTTTTATGCACGATCCCGCACTTATGCAAACTACGAAAGGGGTCCGGTGGGGTGGGAAATGTGCAATACATTTTTTTTTTGTAAAGAATCCCTAAAAAAGGTCTAAATAACCCTATTTGGAATTTATGAAAAAATATCACGATGACTTTTGAAGGAACTTGAAGAAGAATCTCCTAAGAGTTTTATAGAGGAATTTCTAGAGAAACAACAAAGAAATCTTCAACAAGAATTTCTCAAAGAATTCTAGTCTAGTCTATTCTAGTCTACACATACACAGCCATTCATTGAAAGAATCCTGGAAAATGATAGAATCGAAACAAGAATTTTTCAAAGAATTCATGGAAAAACTCTGAATTTCTAGAGGATTCTAGATTCCTAGAGGAATACCACCAAGTATCTCTGGCGGAATCTTCGAAGGATCTTCGATATTGTATCATTTATGCACTGGGGACACCAAGCATGGACGGATTAGAATCAGAACAGTTTACCGAGAAAAAAATAAGACGTGTCAGTTTCGTTGAGCAAAAACTATTGCTTTAAGAAAATTTTACTTTGCCTTTGACCGCAAATTAAACCACAACAAGCAAACACAATTACGGTACAGGTACCATTTCGATTGTGGTAATTTTGTTTCGGTGGCATCCGAAACGGTGCTGGGCTCCTCTTCAGTCTCCAAGTTCAGCATCCAACAGCTGTCAGTAAGTAAGGTACCATCCCCCACAGGAAATCATGCTGACCGTCTGGGCCCGAGTGTCAGATCGTTATCAAAGTGCACAACTCAACACGCTGCGGAAAGTCATCATCAGCATGGTGGTTCACGGAGGCAGCGCGGCGCGGTGGCAGCGGGGGCAGTTTTCATTTCTTTTCGCTTGATTTCATCTCAGGATCGCTTGTCGCCGTCACCGTCGTCGTTGCCCGTTGTAATTAAATTACCCGCACTTACATCAATTGCTGCCACGCTGTGACGCGAGTGGTTCTGTTGGGCGGTGGCGCGGTGCTGTATGCACAATATGGCTTCGGTGTAGGGATCGAGACCGCAGCGATAAACACTTGAGTTCACTGTGCAGTCAGGCAGCAGGGCTCTGATGAAATAAGAAATTATGAAGGCATCGGCGGCAGCGGGATTTCGTTGTGTTCTTCCGTCTCTTTGAACTGTTTGAGCAAAACGACAAAGTTTTGATCGGTCGCAGTGGTGTGATTTAGAGGGTATACTTTACACTAAGTGGGTGGGAAACAGGGTGACTGGGATTCGACAGATGGAATCAGTTGTTCAAGACTCGAGAAACTGGGAGCCCTACAGTTTCCTTCAGTTGTTATGCTGGTTGAGCAGATCGCTTATTGCGTGTGCGATATGGATGCTGGTTTGTTTATGTTTTTATTTTCTCTCTTCCTTGAGTTGGATTCCAATTTCGAATGGTATTCGGTTGCAACTACTGATTGAGAATGGAACAGAGAGAGACACACTTTGTCGGAAAAGTTTAAACTGTCAGCGTGGTATTGATTTCAATTTAAGTTTGATACAAGTTCTCTCTTTTTGCGATGTTGTCTTCCTGAAGCAGAAAAGTTTCCATTTGTTTCTGTCTGGCGTTACAACTTTGCTGGATCGAAGCCTGTTTGAAAAGTCTCAAAAAAATGACCACGTGGTTTATGGACAGCCCCTAATACGTCCGAGATCAATAGCAACGGCCTCTGTGCATAAGAAGGATTGGAAGCTCGGTACGTGAAACTGGAGATCTCTCGACTTCATTGGGAGCACCCGCATACTGATCGATCTTCTGAAGGATTATGGGTTCTGTATCATAGCGTTACAGTAGTTATGTTAAACAGGGTCAATGGTACGAACTTTAAGAGCCAATCATATCATCTACCAGAGCAGCAGTAGTACAAGCGAGCTGGCAACAGTTTTTTCGTTATGTGCGGGGATAGGTAATCATAGGGAACCTAAACGTTTAGGTAGACTAGGGAATTCAGACCGACGATTGGAAAGTTCATCGCCCACCAACTGACGAGTGAAAACGGCCTACAACTTTTTGATTTCATCGCCTCCAAGAACATGGCGCTACATAGCATTTCTTCCAACATATCGTTACACCTTGGGCAAGCTCAATGTACCCTTCTGTTGGACTAAAAAACCCTAATTAATCCACCTAGCGGTGATGGTGCCTTTCTCGTGCTTAAAAATATCCTTTCAACAAAACTCGAGCGACATGTAGATGACATTGACATAAATATAAAATGAAAACTGCTTGCAAAATCTACTCAATATGGATACATTTTATATTAGCATAACATCCAATATTCAGAAAATATAAGACAACGATCCAAAACTCAAACCAAACAAGTGTCATGAAGCCGCAAAATTTTGAAACGTCATTTTAGATTTTCCGGTCATCATTTTATGACTCCGGATATCTACCCCAACTAAACTAACCGCCATCTTGAACATTGAGACACCATCTTGGATGTTCTGGTATTCATTTTGGACTCTGCACCTAAAATTACATAAAATAGTCGCCTTATTGAATTTTGGCATGTCGTTTATGATTTTCTGGTTACCAGTTTAAGACGAAGACCGGCATTCTTCCCCATTCAAACTATATAGTCATATTGCAGATCTTGTGAAACAGCGCACAGCTTGGGTTTTCTGATTACAAATTTTGAATTCTGGACATATTTTCATACAAAATTATCTTGGACTTTGGACCGCTATTTTGGATACTCTGGTGGACAAACAAATTTCCCATACCAAATACACTTATTTTACATAGTTTTAGAGCTCAAAATTCCTTAAAACAGCCACCATCTTCTATTGACGCGATCAAATTCTTATTTTTTTATTCAACGTTGACCCATCCTGCTATAAATTTACACCTTAGGAATCTGAAATAGTACGATTTGATGAGATCGCTTTAGTTTTGTCTATATTTTGTTCTCATATATGAGAACTTAGACCTATTCGTCACTGTTGTTCATACCTAATGTTTATCAGGCCATTAAACAAAGCCATGATTTAATTTTTCACATGAACGTTGGTTCTGCTACACAACAGCTAGTCTCTAATGTGATCTAAGGCTATTTTCTTGCTAACCGTTCATTAGATTATCAAAAAATATGCGATCTGATGTGTCGTATGTATGGGTTTGGTTCATTTTTATACTTGGTAATTTCCGGTGGGATAGCCGGATCTGATTCCATGAGTCATGGACCATGACACTACCGGTTGTCCCAATTATGGTCTGAAAATATTTTATTGCTATTTATTCACCTTTACCT
This sequence comes from Aedes albopictus, assembly GCF_035046485.1. Classification (NCBI taxonomy): domain Eukaryota; kingdom Metazoa; phylum Arthropoda; class Insecta; order Diptera; family Culicidae; genus Aedes; species Aedes albopictus. The sequence continues at coordinate 434,330,442 of NC_085138.1, forward strand.
AATCACCGCGATTTGATATATCGCATGAATAGGTTTGCTTCAATTTTACTTCTAACCACTTTCGAAACCACAGCTGAACCCGCAACACTACCGGGAATCTAATGGTCTGACCCTATTTTTCCATCAGGTAGTCGATAAGTCGTGATCAGTCTTCGTTCTACTGCTCGTGTTGTGTGTAGGTAAGAGGTAATGATAGCGCACGAATGTACTGCGGTAAAATAGAAAAAATCCAACGGGGTTGCGGTGGTTTCGACCGCCGCAGTCGTTCCGCAAACGTCAAAAGTGCTCGGTTCACGCTAAAAAGCTCTCACTCATTTGGTTGCCATAAAATTCAAAAATAATGAAAATTGTTTCATTTATGGTTTATGTAATCGCAATTGCTGCCACAACATGTAACTTATTTCTAAACTATATTAGGTGTAGTTTTAGCACTTTAGTATGCAGCTGTACGCCATTAAACATAATTTAGATTCTCAACTATTTATTTTTGTTTCAAGGTTGTGTGCATACTTTTTGAAGTGTGCAGCAGTTTGACGTTTGCGGAACAGGTCTTCTTTGTCTTCTTCACTCCGCCAGGTTGGAAGATTTCTCTGGATAAGCAATAACAAAGCCGACTGACACCCGACTGCGGCAACGAAATGAAGGTAGTAAAAAGTGTCGAATGTTTACAAGACTGGTCGTGATTTGATGTACCGCATCCATGGGTTTGGTTAAATTTTACATTTTACTACCCCAATCTGATTCCAGGTAACTACCGGCTGAACCAAGTATGGTCTAACATTATTGTCTTGTTAACTGCTCATCGGTTAACCAAAAACGCTGCAAATTGAAGGTGTCATATGCAGGGTTTGACAATTTCGACGGGACTCTCTGAACCAATTCCGGACCACTACCAGTGACGTAAGGCTATTTTCTAGCTAACTGTTCATCAGGTTATCGCAAAAGCCACGATTTGATGTGTCACATGCCTGGATTTGGTTCACTTTTACATTTGGCCTCTTCCGGCCCAGGCATGGAAATAATCGTTCACGATTCATTCATTTCGAGCTCTCTCACAAACATTCTCGCGGAACGAAACACAATCCCAGCAATCCTGTACATAGTGTGTTACGCACTCAGGCGAATGAAGAGGAAAAAGCAAATACACGAAAATTATGGCAGCGTTCATCGTTGTTCACGTTCACCCGTTCACTCATTCGGCACGGGACTGCAATCGCAAGGCGAATGTCTTGAAAGGATCACACGTGAATGCATTCCTTCAATCGCGGCGATTCTTTCGTTTCGTTCGTCGTACTGCTGCTGATGCTGATGGTGCTAGTTTTATCTATCCCGTTTGTTGTATTAAGCAATTGCGTGTTTTAACTAATTAGGAAATTAACTAGTATCGATGGTAAATATGAAAGGGTCTATAGATTTCCACGTAATTTGAAATCAAGCAATTCTACTAGTGCATGTGGATAACATCGCCAAACGTACACTATTTATTTGGGCTTATAGCAAAGATGGGCTAATTTCTGATTTATGAAAACAATATTATAATATAACCGGAATAGGGCAATAAATTATCAAGTTTACATACTTGACAAAGGAAAGAAAATACTACCGCTATATTATACCGTGTTTTGATAGATCAGGAGAATTATTACTCTGGTTTATTTATGTTTTTAATGTTAACCAAAGATTTTACTATTTCACTAATTTTGACAGTTACATTTTGGCCAAGGAGTACAGGGCAAACAAAAATATTTGTCACTCTCAAAAAAACAAATCAAAGAAAAAGCCGCAATGCATTTGTCAAAAGTGGTCAAATATTTATCGTTCAGGAAAATCAGGCACAAATCGGCGAGTTTGATCCTCATCAATGTCCCGTCGGCGCGGTAGATTATGATACATGGTACAATAGTAGATATATTTTACCGAATCAAACGTTTCCGCGCCGCACCTTCTGCACAATGTCACTGCCAAGGTCAACGCATTTTCCCCCTTTGGCCTCGCACGACCAAGGAAATATAACACGAATAGACATGCTTTACCTTCCCATCCAGCAATAAATTAAGAAAACGCACCAAACCCGCAAAATAATATGGTCATAACAATCACGCGAATGCAATCTTTCATTCACACTGAATCTAAAATTTGATTCGTGTGTGAACGTTCGCGTAAAGATTCATTGAATCACGACCCAACCGAAGAACGACGATCGACATGATTCAATTGCTTCGGTGCCATTCTCTTTATGCAATCTTTCTTTCTGCAGTTCATTTGTATTGAGACTCGGTGGAGTTCATTGGAACGGTTTGATCCAACCGTGAGCGAACGATACAAAGCAATCAAAACAAAGAGCGCAGTTGGCAAGATGAATGTGAGTGAATGAATTTTCCCGTGCCTGTCGGCCACTCAAAACCGATTCCGAAACACTTTCTGACCGTTCATTAGGTAATCTAAAAAGCCGCTATTTGATGTGACGCATGTACGGGTTTGTTTTTCTTTCAGATTTAACCACTTCGGTGGGAACCCCGGAACGGCTTCCGGAACACTACTGGTTCAGATATGATCTGAGATGGTTTTCCTGCTCATTGTCCATCAGGTCATCGAAAATGCCGTGGTTTGATGTGTCGCATGTATGGGTTTGGTTCAATTGTATATTTGGCCACTTCCAGCGGGACGCCTAGAACCGGTTCCGGAACACTACCGGTTCAAGTATGGTCTGAGATGATTTTCCTGCTCATTATCCATCAGGTCATCGAAAATGCCGTGGTTTGATGTGCCGCATGCATGGGTTTGGTTCAATTGTATATTTGGCCACTTCCAGCGGGACGCCTAGAATTGGTTTCGGAACACTACCGGTATGATCTGAGACTATTTTTCTGCTTACCGCTCATCAGGTTATCGAAAATGCCGTGGTTTGATGTGTCGCATGCATAGGTTTGATGTATTTTCACATCTGGTCCCTTCCTGGGGTACCGTTCCGGAACACCTAAATGGCCATATCTCCGGAACGGCTGGACCGATCCGAACCATTTTCGATAGGAAACAATGGGACCAGATTCCGCGTCGAATGAACCATCGGTCATTGAAATCGGATGAGGTTTACTGCCAAAAAGTGATGTGAGTTTTTTTGTACACACACATACACACACACACACACATACACACACACACATACACACACACAGACATCACCTCAATTCGTCGAGCTGAGTCGATTGGTATATAACACTTGACCCCTCCGGAGGCTCTATCAAATTTTCGTTTTTGGAGTGAACATATAGCCTTTCGGTACACCTTGGTGTACGAGAATGGCAAAAAGTAGCTATCAAAGATGCAGCCGAAAGCAACATCAGGTACGGATGGTATCGTCTGTACTGGTTGATAGTCAGGATTTGAAAAAACGAACATCTAGCGCTGGAGTGGAAGGAAGTGGTAACCTTCCCCTTTTGAGAATTCCTCCTGGGATTCACCCGGGAATTCCTTCTCTGATGCTTTTAGGAACAACTTCCGGGATGATTTAAAAAATACTTCCTTCTGGAATTCCCTCAGATCCATTGATGTCTTCCTGGGATTTCTTAAGAACTTTTTCAAGGGACTCCTCCAGAAATTGTTCCAGGATTCCCCTGCGAATTCCTTCAGGGATTCGTTTAAACATTCCTACAGGGAATTGTCCAGGAACTCCTCTAGGAATTTGTCCAGGCATTTTTCCAGGGAATCCTCCAGGAATTCCTCCAAGGATACCTTTAGGAATTTCTCCAGGAAATCCTCCAGGAATTTCTTCAGCAATTCTTTCAAGAATTTCTCCAGGAACTTTCCCACGGATACCTCAGAAAATTCTTCCATAGTTAACTACAGGAATTTATTCAAAAACTTCTTCTCCAGGGATTCCTCCAGGAATTATTTCACGGATTCCACCAGAAACATCAACAGGAATTCCTTTAGGAATTTACCAGGAATTCCTTCAGGGATTCCTCTAAAGATTCTTCTAGAAATTCATCCAGATATTCCTACAAAAAATCCTGCTGGAATTCCTCCAGAAATTTCTTTAGCAATATCTGTAGGATTTTTTTAGAAAGTCATCCAGGATTCCTCCCAGAATTCCTCTATAGATTCCTCCAGGAATTGTTCCAGTTCCACGGAATCATCCCAAGAATTCCTCTAGGGATTTCTCAAGGAACTCCTCCTCCAGGCATTCCTGCTGAGGTTCCTCCAGAAATTGCTTCAGAGATTTCTCCAGAAATACTTCCAAAGATTTTTCCAAGAATTCTCCCAGGGATTCTTCCAAGAATTTCTCCTGAAACTTGTCTAAGGATTTCTGCAGGAATTTTTCAAGAGATTTGAAATGTCTCCTACTAGTAGGGATTCCTACTAGGATTCCTCTAGGGAATCCTTCAGGAATTTATAGACGGATTCATTCAGGATTTCTTCTAGGGTTTGCTCCAGGAATTCATCCAGGAATTTTTGCAGTAAATCTTCCATGAATTGCTCCAGGTATTCCTGCATGAATTCCATTTCTCCGTGAATTCATCTTGGAATTGCTACGGAATTCTTCCAGAAATCCCTCCCAGAATTCCTCTAGAGTTTCCAACAGAAATTCATCTCGGAATTCATCAAGGGATCGCTCCAGACATTTGTCCAGGAATTTCTCCAGGGATTCCTCCAGGAAATCTTCCAATTGTTCCTTCGGAAATTCTTCCAGGGATTTCTCCAAGAATTCCTTTAAGATTTTGTCACTCCAGAGTTTCTTCCAGAGTTTTCTCAAGTGATTCCTCTATGAATTGCTCCAAGGATTACTCCAGATATTTATCTAGGGATTCCTCCCGGGATTCCTCAAGCGATTTATTTCAGGAATTTCTCCAGGGCATCCTCCCATAATTGTTCTTAGGATTACTCTAGTTATTCCTCTGGGTTTACTTTCACAAATTCCTCCAAAGATTCCTTCACGGTTTACTCCAGGCATACCTGCAAGTATTCCTCTAAGGATTTCCCCAGGAGCTCTTTCAGCGTTTGCTTCCGGGATACTTGCGGTGATTCCTTTAAAACTTCGTCTCTGGATCTTTCCAAAAGTTTATTAAGGGTTCGGTAAGAAATTTCAGAAATCTGTTCATCATCATTTCTAAGGATTCACCAAAGATTTTTTCCAGAATTATCTGAAGATTTTATTAATTACATGAACGATTTCTAGAGGTTTTTCTCTAGCGATTTATATAGGAATACTTTAAGCCTAGTTAGATTTCGGAGTTATTGACCCAGACAGGCATGCTGAACGTGTACTACGCCATCGTAGTGCAAAAATTTCAACATTGAGGGTTGAGATAATTTAGAGGGATGTACAGGGGATGGCCAAAATGTTTGGAATAGGCTACTTTTTTTCTCCCACAAAAAATTCAACATGCTGTAACTTTTCATAGAGTGCATCAAAAAATCTCAAACTTTGACTGTTTGTCAACCTATTATATATGCATTCTTGGTACAAATTTGGGCTTGATTGATTAGTTTTTCGCAAAATAAGAACCGTTCGGGGAAAACACTAGTATTTAGACAACTAATTTTTGAACTGCCATTTCTCGGAAACCAGTGAACCGAATTGAATGATTTTTTTAACGTAACGTCGACAATATATTGATATTTCATACGACGTTATAAAATGTAATATTTTCTCATGGCGAATTAAGTTATACCGGGTTGAAATTTTTACCCATATAGAAGAAAATAAGTCAAATTTACAATACCACACAAATATTACTAAAAGTGTTCTTCCTTCATCCTTAATAGGCTCTAATATATCTGATTAGAGAAAACTTGAGAACAGAAGTGGAAAATCTTTGGATATCAACACTAAAATTTGTTGACATTGATGTAAAAAAAAACATTTTTTCGAGAAAAATCAAAAAGAGTCAATCAATGATAACTTTTTTTAACGTTTAAAAAGTAGCTGTGTTTTAATAGTTTGTGAAGCATTTATATATTATTAGTGTACGTTCAAAATTTTATTCAAATCGGTTCACTGGTTTCCGAGATATGACAGCTCAAAAATGAGTTGTCTAAAAAATAGTGTTTTACACGATCGGTTCTAACTTTGCAAAACATTAATCAATCGAGCCCAAATTTGTACCAATAATGCACATATAATAGGTTGACAAACAGTCAAAATTTGAGATTTCTTGATGCACTCTATGGAAAGTTATAGCTTGTTGAACTTTTTTGCGAGAGAAAAAAAAGTTGCCTATCCCAAACATTTTGGCCACCCCCTGTAGGTGTCAGGAAATCCTCCAAGAAGTCATCAAGAAATGCGCTCACAATTATCCCCAAGTAATCTTTAAGGAGTTCAACCACAGATTAATTAAAGAATACATCCATGAATTCCTCTATGAATATCCCCTGCAGCTCCTGCAAAGGAGTTTCTCCAGAAATTCGTTCTGCGATTCATTCAGGAATATATCCTGTTATTCTTCTACAGTCACTGTGACTTACTTTAAACACATAAAAGTTCTTACATGCTAGAGGCGCTTTCAAATTCACCCAGAGAAGACTTTTGCGGAATTCTCCTAAGGTTTCCGACCGAAATTTCTCCAGAAATTGCACCACGAATTCCTGCTCAAATTCATCCAGACACTTGTTTTTTTTTGAATACTAGCTATTCGTTCAGGAATTCCTCCAGGTGAATTCCAGGATTTTTCTAGAATTACATCATTTGCGAGTTCTTCGAAAATACCTCCAAAAATTTCTCCAGGAATTTCATTCAGAATTTCTTACAAGAATACCTCGAGGGTTTCCTCTAGTGATAGTTTCAAGGATTTTACGAGAATACCCAGGGTGGTTCTCAGGGATGACTCACTTCTCATTGAACAAATCAAAAATAGCAACGATCTACGTTGACCACATTGTTATAACTCATGGCTATAGATGATTTTCGAGGAAGCACCCACAATAATGGATGATCGATCAAAAAGTTCACCAGAATAGTCAATTTTCACTAATCCAACCCCTCCATGATTCGTGTACTTTCCCGGGTAAAGTATTTAAACCCTTTTCGCCCTTAAAAGCTTTAACCACCACAGAACTTTCTACGGACGGAGTTAAAAGAGTTGCCAAATGGGCCTGTTACAAAAGGCGACAACTATGTACTGCGATGCCTTCGTTCAGATGATGACTGGGCGACCGGATCCTGGTCCCGTCGCATCGTCTCTGCCGGATCGGCCCGGTAAAAGGGTTAATAAAATTTCCTGCACTGGCCACACTGATCCGGAGAAGACTTGTATGTTTCGGTCGTTGTTCCTAAATATGGGAAAGGGGTTCCCTCACATCCAGTCAGTCAGTCGGCCCGGCCCGGTCGGTCTTTTTCTGTCTCGGTACCATTAATTAAGAGATACGGCCACAGGGAAATGACGATGGCTTCGGAACGAAATATGATTAATTTGGAGTTTTTACCCCTTCTTAACTTTTTGTGGCCTTAGAGCGCCTGGTTTTGGGTGCACCGACTGAGGGACGAATCGGATCGGATTAAAAACTCTGGGAGGGTTGAAGGCCGAACCAAGGATGCTTCGTGTCTGGACTGAGGTGTAATGAAAACAAAAATAGCGGTAAATACATCTGTCTGGGATGAACATGAAAGTAAAATCTCAAGGGGTGATAGCTAGAGGGGCAGTGCGAAAAGATATTTTGATCACCAGAGACAGCCCTTTTTGGATTGGTTTGGAAAGTTTCGAACATCGCCGTTGCATATGCGGGAAAACGTGTACTGTAATGAAATCATCACCGCAAGCGACCAACTAAGCGCAGAAACGGCCGCCGACAGGGAGAGAAGTGGAATCATATTTGGCTATTCAGGAGACACATTTCTCCTGGGCTTAATAAAATTATTCTATTTCGGCATTTGGTTACGTTGATTGCTTTTGATTACCGCAAAAGTGGAGTTATGAGTTGAAAAGCCGGTTTGATAGAACGGGGTTCTCTGAACTGATTTGCATATAAAAGAGCTGACTGTGGGATGTGTGGATGTGGAAACGCGATGGGAATACGTTATGAGGGTAAGCCATACGGATTATTTTTACAAGGGTGTGCCTTCAAAACTCTTGCCATGTAATTTTCTACCGATCCTGTTAGAATTCAAGTTTTCTGTTAGTGTCAAAGAACGTTTTCTTAAAGCTGTTACAGATTCGAAGTTGTAGGTTTCAACCTTCTTCTTCTTCTTCTTGGCGTAACGTCCTCACTGGGACAAAGCTTGCTTCTCAGCTTAGTGTTCAATGAGCACTTCCACAGTTTTTAACAGAGAGCTTCCTCTGCCAATGACCATTTTGCATGTGTATATCGTGTGGCAGGCACGAAGATACTCTATGCCCAAGGAAGTCAAGGAAATTTCCTTTACGAAAAGATCCTGGACCGACCGGGAATCGAACCCGTCACCCTCAGCATGGTCATGTTGAATACCCGTGCGTTTACCGCCTCGGCTATATGGGCCCATCCTATGAAACGTTTAAAGTTTTTTCTTTGGAGTTGGAAACGAAATTTTGAGGATAAAAGACTTATGAATCCTCATGGCAGAAGAAACAATGTAATGTATTTATAGCTATTGTATTGCTCGAACTTTCTGGTTGATTGATTGATTTGTCTTTATTAAAGAGACTTTCATCCCTTGAACTTTCTGGACGAATACCATAATGCAATATTACTTTTGAAAAACTGCACAGTACTACCGTTACATACATAACTTTCACTTTAAACCTTGTGCACTAATGGTAATATTTACATAAAGGATCAAATTGAGTCACTCATGGTGATATTTTGGGCAGACAACATTGGGACATTCTTCCGGGGATTCCTTTAGAGATTTTTTTTAGGAATTTCTTTCCAATTTCATTCGTTGATTTATCCATGGTTTACTTTAGAGATTTCTCCTGGGAATCTTTCCAGCATTCTTTCAGGTCCTCCTCAGAATCAGGATTTGAATCCTCCAGGATGTTTTTAGGGATAGCTTCGAAGATTTCTTGCGGGATTCTTTCATTGATATCTCAATACTCCCTTGGTGATTTCTCCTGAGAATTCGTTGAAAATTTCTCTTAATATCTCTCCTGGACTTTTTCAAAGATTCCTTTAGGGATTGCTTCAGGGATGGTAAAAAGTTTGCTCGTCACTTTTTTGCTAGTTCTTAGTACTAATTACCGAAATTGGGATTCGGAACTTCTGGACATCGTCCGAAATATTTATTCTGTTTGTTTGTGGAAAATGGAAGAAAAACAGTGATTGGCATCACAGAGGGCTTAAATATCCAAAGCAAATTGGGTGTTGTGATAACCTGTGATAATAGGAAGAACCAGTATGAGGAAACATTACCAAATCTAGCAAATTTAACAACGTGTGCAGGTCGGTAATCCCGGTAAGAAACTTAGTACTGATTCCCAGGGCCCATGGGAAAAGGCATGGAAAAGAAGCAGAATAAGTACTGGCACGTGAATTGCATGATCGAAATGCGTGATCTAATGACCCAGAGTGTCGAGCACCAGTACACAATCAGTGGCACCAAACCGGGACCTGCATAGCAGGCACCTAGGGACAAGATAAATGTAGGGTAATTGTACAAAACAATGAATTATCAAATCCCCGAATAAAGTCAAAAGAGGAATCTTCATAAAGTATTATTAATATGGTATTCGGTTGTTCGTTTTCGTGAGTTGTTTTGAAGAGTATTGAAAAACGATGATGCCGACAAATTTGGTGAAATCTTACTTATTTAATAAGTTCAGTTGTAAATATTATATCGTCACAGCAAATTACTTGCAGAGATTAGTGTTTTGTTCCATTTCAGAGAGTGACAAAAAGGCACTTAAACCTTGGCAAAAGGGCCAGGGACCACAGGATAAATATTTAAATAAAGAAAAAAAAAATACCTGTGTACCATCCCGGGAAGCTTAGCACTGAGGAGCGACATGAACTTTCTTAGTAACGTCACTCCCAACTTTATCCTTTTAAATTCACATTCCATATATGGAACAATTGGTACGAGATGTAACGCTGTACACTGGGTCTGGCCGCTTCAATGCTTGTAATATATCCCCGGGCCTCAATATATTGCATTTTTTCGGCCTTTTTTCGGGATTCTTTCAGCGATTACTTCCGGGAATCTTTTCTAGATTCATAGATTGATCCTCCTAGGGGTTTCTTTAGGTTTTTTTTTCAGGATTATTCTGTCAAGAATATTCCTCCAGGAATAAGTCCTGGAATTCCGTTGGCATCTCCTTCCGGTTTCCCTTCATTGGCTCCTCCATTGGAATCCTCTAGAAATTTTTCCCGAGTTCATTCAGGGATTTTTTCAAGGAATCTTTCCGGGATTGTTAATGGGATTTCTTCTTTAGCAATTCTCATTGATTTCTCCCGCAGTATCGTTTGGCATTATTCCTCCCAAAATTTATTTAAGGATTCCTATGGATATCCCTTCAGGATAATTTCAAGGATTTTTTTTATTCTTAATCACTTATCCTTATTTACAGCTCTATTGTCCACTAGGGCACTACGTGAGCGATTTCAATTGACAGCTGCATCTACAGTATTGTACAGCGCCTAGATGTGTTCTATTATACTTTATCAAACTGGTTGCCTTTCTGCTTTCTATTTTCTACTCTATACATGGTAGAATGATGAGCACAAGGATGATGGATGGCCGTTGTTCCTTTCCAGTCCGATTGGGGGTCCATTATGAGTAGCAGTTCGCCGATATCCAGGTATCCGGGTCCATTTGAGCCGTGGGGCTCAGAAGAGGGTCAGTGTCAGTCGCTCTCGGTGAAGAGCAACTGACGAAAAATTGCAAGTGCCGGGGCTGGGAATCAAACCCATGACCATCCGCATATGAAGCGCACGTGTGACCAACTACGCCACGGGCCCCGACAATTTCAAGGATTCCTTCAGAAATTTCTTTCGTGATTTCGTGATTCCTTAATTGATTCCCCCAAGTTTTCCCAGTATTCTTTCGGGATTCCTCTCCAGATTCTTTTAATTACACAGCGTAAAAAAAATTAACTTTTTGTCTGTCTCAAGAGCAAACTTATGTGTCTCTGACAGGTTTTGGGCCGCTGAATCTGAATCTGGGCTCAGATTTGCTCCAACACGTCATAATTTTAAGCTATACTTCAACTTATAGGGCAAAATATGCGATTTTGGGCTTTTTTGACTGCAAGCCATTAGGCATGGAAATATTTTTTTTAAGCAATCAAAAGGTTAATTGGTTAATTATCATCTAAATTAACGACTCATACAAAATATTTCGTTTTCCCAAATCGAATTTGATAGTTTTAAGCGATTTATGTTAGGTACGATATTTCCCATACAAGTCACCCTTCAAAAGTTGCATGCAAATTTTCATACTAACATAAAACGCTTAAATCTATCAAATTTGATAAGGTTAAACGAAATATTTTGCATGAGTCGTTAATTTAGATGTTAATCGACCAATTAACCTATTGATTGCTTAAAAAAAATATTTCCATGCTTAATGGTTTGCAGTCAAAAAAGCCCAAAATCGCATATGTTGCCCTATAAATTGAGGTATAGCTCAAAATTGTGACATGTTGGAGCAAATCTGAGCCCGGATTCGGATTCAGCGGCCCAAAATCCTTCGGAGACACACAAGTTTGCTCTTGAGACAAAAAAATGTTGCGCTGTGTTATCTTATCTGATATTCTTTCAGGGATTTCCCTCGAAATTTCTTAAGATACTCCTTCCGAGATTCTTTCAGGGGTTGCTCCTGGGAAACCTCCAGAGATTTCTTCAGAGATCCCTTCTCCAGGTATTTCTCCATGGCTTATAGCATTTTTTTCTTTGAATTCCTCCAGGACACTTTCTGAGATCCCCCTCGGCATCCTTTCGCGTATACTTCAGGGCATTCAAAAGGACTCTTTTTGAGATTCTTTATAGGGATTTTTTCAGGTATTTATAGGGATTTTTTTAAGGAAATTCTGTCGGAATTTCTTCAGAGGTTTCTCCCAGGATTCCATCATTAAATCCTATCTCTTCTTTCAATAACTTTCCTCAGCACTCCTTCTGTCATTCCTCCCGATATTCTTTAGAGATTTCTTCAGGGGCAATTTTTTCAATGATTCTTTCCGAAAATCCGTTGAGGATATCGCCCAAGATTGTTTAGGAATTGCCTGAGATTATTTCAGGGAATCCTTCAGAGATTCAGAGATAATAAATTCCTCTCGGGAATCCTTTTTAGGTTCCTTCTGAGATTCCTCCAGGCATTATTCAGGGATTCCTTTAAAACTCTAAAAAAGCTTCCTATTAATACTCCTCTAGAGATTATTTTAGAGAGAACCCCTGGATTCATTTGTGGATTGCTTCTGGGATTCCTTTAAATATTTCTGCTAGGATTCCTACTGAACCCTTTCAGGAACACCTGAAGGAAGTCCTTCCGAGAAACGTCTCGGGATTTCTACCAGGGCTCCTTCCGTGATTTTTCTTGGAATTTCTCTCTGGATTCCTTTCAGGATTTCCTCTGGAATCATGGCTGCACTGGATTCCTCCAGATAATGTTCTTGGAATTCCTGCGGGGATTACTGCCTTGGTGGGAGGGGTTTCTTCGAGAGAACTCTTCGACAGTGTAACGAGTATCGAATATAATTTTTTTTTTATTTATTTGTGAATTTTAACTTAATGATAATAGTATCGAATATAAGAAAATATGCTACAAGAGGCAGGAAAGTGTTAAAATAAATAAATTTTATATTTATTTCTGTAGTAAGTCGTAATGTATTCTGTAAGGCCATTATCTTTTATTTTTGCATAGTTTACATGTCTTTCATTCGTTAAGAGTTGCCTTGTATCTATACGGATAAAAAGATAATGATAGTGAATAAGATGTGTTGAAACATTCTTGAGAAACTTCTCAGATGTTGAGGGCTTATATTCAAGATTTATTTTATTTTTTTTTTGATTAACTACACCATAGACTTCCAATTGTTCAAGATTCAAACTGTGAGACACCTTGGGCGATATCGGTTTAAAAATGGCAGCGGTTGCGCTGAGTTAGCATGCAAAAGTAAACACAATTCCCGAAGAAATTCCTGGAGAAATTCATGGAGAAGTTACTGAAAAAAATCTTTGTTGATATTTCTGAGGAAGATTCCTAGAGAGGTTCGACTGGGAAGTTGACTTATTTCTCGTGGGATTTCAGCTTTCAGTCAAAGAAAACCGTAGATTTTGTTATCTCATCGCCAACGTTTTGATTCACACACTTAGTTGAGCTCAGCTAATTTTCATTCTTTTGCCGAGATCCGCACAGCCGAGTGATCGGCAACCTAAATTTAACTGATATATCGGCAAAAAATCCATTTTTATTCGTAGCAGCACGTATGGGTGCCGCTGGCATCAAACTCCAAACGTCAAGTGTTTAACCGAGATTCAGCAAATGAACTTTAACCGAGATTTGCACAGCCGATCTCGGCATTCTGTTTTAAGTGTTCAGATGTTGGGATCTTCTTCAGGGCTCGAAATTAATCAATTTGTATACGGGAGGGAACAGACAAATTGATTAATTTCGAGCCCTGAAGAAGATCTCAACAGCTGGATCGAAACGTTGGCGATGAGATAAGAAAATTAACGCTTTTCTTTGACTGAAAGTCGAAATCCCACGAGAAATAAATCCCTATAGAAATCGCCAAAAAATCCAAGGAGAAACCATTGGAAATATCTTTGGTGAAATTCCAGGTTACATTTCTGGAGGAATCCAATAAGTCATTTCTGTAGAAACCTCCAGAAAATCTCCTGAATAAATCCTTTGAAAGATTCCTGAAGGGATCCCTAAAGGCATCTCTGGAGGAATTCCCAAAAAAAGTCCTGGACTAATTTCTAGAATAATCGTTGGAGGAATTCTTATTCAAAACTCTGAAGAACTTCCTGTTGGGATTTCAGATGAAATTTCTGGAAAAATTCACGAAGTAATTCCTGAAAAAAATTTCTTGGAAATATCTAGAGAAATCCCTGGAGAAATCCCAGCAGAAATGGCTTGAAAATTTCTATCATGAAATTCAGGAGTATTCTCACCAAGAAATTTAGGAAAAAGAAGAGAAATTTCTTAAGTAATATCGAGGGATATTCCTGTAGGAATCCCACGAGGTAATTCTGGAGGGATACCACCCCCTTGGAAATCTATACAAGAAGCCCAATTTCTGATTATCCGGTAGAATTTCTGGAGCAATTCGAGTAGAAATTTTCTGCAGAAAATTTCTCAAGAATGCTTTGAAAAATTCCTTGATTCCTGCTGCTTGAAAGGAATGATAGGAGAAACTCGTACAGAATGTTCTGATTACAGCAGCCCCTGTAGAAATTCAGGGTGAAAGTCCTGCAGAAATACCAGCAAGAATTTCTAAAAAAAGTCCTAGAAAAGCTTTTGGAGGTATTACAAGAGGAATGATTGGAAATCTTTCAGGGAATCTGAGGGGAATTTTACGAAAATCATCAGAAGAATTCGTGAAAGAACACCAGTAGAAATTCCAGGAAGAATCTCATTAAAATTCCTTGAGGAACCACAGCAAGAATTTATTGTGGAATCCCAATACGAATTACTGAATAATTTCCAATGGAAATTCTGAGTGACATCTTAAAAACAATTTAAAGTGGAATTCATGCAACAAAACTCTGGAAGAATCTTGGCAGCAACTCCAAGAGCAATCGCAGCAGGAAATCACCCTCATAATCCTCAGCATAGATTCTTGTAACAATCCCAGCAAGGGGCTGTTCATAAACCACGTAGACCGAATTCTGGTCATCTAAGACCATTCTTTCTCCTCGTAAACTTCCCCTTATTCAAACATTTAAAGAAAATGTATGGAACGTAGACTTTCTCTTTAAGTATTCTTGGTGGAATTCCTGGAAGCATCTCTGGAAAGAACATGTACATTTGGGGCTGTTCATAAACCAAGTGGTCATTAGGTGGGGGGGTTGGGTGTCGGCCAATGACCATTTTGTATGGACAAATAAAAATTTTTGTATGGACTAATGATTACGCGGGGGGGGGGGGGGGGGGGTGGTTGAAATGTCCCAAAAAAATGACCACGTGGTTTATGGACAGCCCCTTTTACATCCGTATTGAGACGAAATTCAGTTAAAGAAGTGAGTTCTACCCCAGCTCATAGGTTTAAGGATGTCCGACTTATAATCACATCAACAGGCATTATTAATTGACGTTTGAATTTTAAACGATGATTTCAAAATTCATGTAAGAACGATTCAGTATATTTTATGCAAGTGGAAAAAAATCAATGAAATTTAAACATTTCGTCCTTTTTCATCCTTTTATTGTAGAAAAATTAAATCCAACCTAGGGGTTTTCTGAAGCTCGAAGGGGGCGATACTTCCTAAAGGTGTCATTAGACTGTTTGTCGTATTGCCAAATATTTGTCATTGTGGTCCGACATTCATCCAATGTTGCCATGATTCACGTTGTGTTGGCCTTTTGTCGGGCTTGTTTGGCCAAATATTTGTCATGTCTAATGGGACCTTAAAAGTTTAGCAAACACTGATCTAAACTGTACTGCCGTTCTATACATAACCCTGACGTTAAATCCTATGGTAATACCATATCGGTGACAAGGGCGTAGCCAGGGGGGGGGGGCAGGGGGGGGGCCGTGGCCCCCCCTGACCGATCAACTATATTCTAACTTAACTGAAAAACTTAGATAATCAGAGCTGTTTTTGACTAGTAAAAATAAAATTCTCCTGCATCCTCGTATTTTTTTTTAATGTATGCAGGAATTCCTTCGGAAATTCTTGGAGGAATACCTTCGAAAATTCCTGAGGGTATTCCTTCGGAAATACCTGGAGGAATTCCTTTAGAAATTCCTGAAGGAATTACATCCAAAATTCCTGGAGGAATCCCTTCGCAAATTCCTGAAAGAATGCCATCGGAAATTCTTGAAGGAATTCATTCGGAAATTCTTGGAGCAATTCTTTCGGAAATTCCTTGGGCAGTTCCTTGGGAAAATCTTGGATGAATACCTTCGGAGATTCCTAGAGGAATTCTTTCAGAAATCCATAGAGAAATTCGTGAGGAAATCCTTAGGTGAGTTCCTTACAAAATTCCTGGACAAAATAATTCCTAACTTCCTGGAGGAATGCTTTTGGAAATTCCTGGAGGAATTCCTTCGGAAATTGCTGGACGAATGTCATTGAAAATTCCTGGAGGAATTCCTTCCGAAAGTCCTGGAGGAATTCCTTCTGAAAGTCGTAGAGGAATTTTTTCGGAAATACTTTTTGGATTTTTTTTGGAAATTCTTGCAGGAATTCCTTCGGAAATTCTTGCAGGAATTCCTTCGGAAATTCCTAGCGGAATTCCTGGAGGAATTCCTTCGGAAATTCCAGAAGGATTTCCATCGGAAATTCCTGGAGGAATTCTTTCAGAAATTTCGGGAGGAATTCTTTCGGAAATTGCTGGACGAATTCCTTTGGAATTCCAGGAGGAATTCCTTTAGGAATTCCTGGAGGAATTCTTTCGGAAATTCCGGGAGAAATCCCTTCGGAAATTGCTGGGAGAATTTCATTGGAAATTCCAGGAGGAATTCCTTTGGAAATTCCTGCAATAATTTCTTCGGCAATTAATGGATGAATTCCTTCGGAAATTGCTGGACAATTCTTTTGGAAATTCCTGGAGGAATTCCTTCGGAAATTCCTGGAGGAATTCCTTCAGAAATTCCTGGAGGAATTTTTTCGGAAATTCTTTTTAGATTTTTTTCGGAAATTCCTGGAGAATTCCCGTCGGAAATTCCTAGCAGAATTCCTTCGGAAAATCCTGAAGGAATTCTTTCGAAAATTCCGGGAGGAATTTCTTCGGAAATTCCATTAGGAATTCCTTTAAAAATTCCTGGAGGAATTCTTTCAGAAATTTCGGGAGGAATTCTTACGGAAATTGTTGGACGAATTCCTTTGGAGATTCCCGGAGGAATTCATTCGGAAATTTCAGGAGAACTTCCTTTAGGAATTCCTGAAGGAATTCTTTCGAAAATTTCTTCATCGGAAATTGCTGGAGGAATTCCATTGGAAATTCCTGGAGGAATTCCTTCCAAAATTCTTGGAGAAATCCCTTCGCAAAATCCTGGAAGAATTCCTTCTGAAATTTCTGGAGAAATTCCATCGAAAATTCGTGAAGGACTTCGTTCGGAAATTACTGGAGGAATTCCATCGAAAATTCCTTGGCGAGGTCATTCGAAAAATCTTGGATGAATACTTTCGGAAATTTCTGGAGGAATTCTTTCAGAAATTCCGGGAAGAATTCCTTCGGAAATTGCTGGACGAATTCCTTGGGAGATTCCTGGAGGAATTCTTTCGGAAATTCCGGGAGGAATTGCTTCGGAAATTCCTGAAGCAATTCCTTCAAAAAATCCTGGAAGAATTCCTTAAAAAAAATCAGAATTCTTGGAGGAATCCCTTCGCAAATTCCTGGAAGAATTCCTTCGGAAATTCCTGAACGAATTCCTTCAAAAATTTCTGGAGTGATTCCTTTGGAAATTCCTTGGGGAGTTCCCTCGAAAAGTCTTGGATGAATACCTCCGGAAATTTCTGGAGGAGTTCTTTTAGAAATCTATAGAGAAATTCCTGAGAAAATCCTTGGATGAATTCCTTATGACATTCCTGGAAAAAAATCATTCCAAATTTCTTAGAGGAATGCTTTTTATGATTCCTGGAGGAATTCCTTCGGAAACTACTGAACGAATTCCTTTGAAAATTGCAGGAGGAATTGCTTCGGGAATTGCTGGAATAATTTCTTCGGAAATTACTGGAAGAATTCCTTCGGAAATTCCTGGAGGTATTCCTTTGGAAATTCCTGGAGATTTTTTTTCGGATCGAGAAACCAATACAATGATGCGAGACACACAACACAAGATGACACCGTCGGCTAATACCAGTACACACGGATAAACAGCTGATCAGTAGAGGCAACCATCTGCACCGGCAGGTAGTACCCGTGCGCCAGTTAGGGATTTCCCAAATCCGATCGAAACGAATGGCCCAAACGTGTACCAGACGGCGTGACCCTTTTCAACCCGACAGTTTTAAATTTGAACAAAATTGTGTAACTTGTTGATTAGCGTATCGAGTGAGTTTGTGTAATGTAGTTTTATGTGTTTAATTTTAATTTGTGCCAATTTTAATAAAATATTTAGGCCCTGAAGATGGTCCAATAGCCGGACCGAAACGTCGGCGATGATAAACAATTAATCAACGCAATTTATTAGACTGCAAGCCGAAATTCTCTAGGAAAAATCAACAGTCATCCAGTTGAATCCTATAATCAAAACAACATGGCGAAAACACACACGTTTTTTCGGAAAGTCTTTCTGGATTTTATTTTTGGAAATTCCAAGAGGAATTTCCTCGAAAATTCTTGGAGGAATTTCTTTACAAATTCCGTTAGGAATTCCTTCAAAAATTCCTGGAGGAATTCTTTCAGAAATTCCGGGAGGAATTCCTTCGGAAATTGCTGGACGAATTCGTTTGAAGATTCATGGAAATTCCTGCAGAAATTCTTCCGGAATTTCTTCGGAAATTCCTGGAGAAATTCCTCCGGAATCTCTTCTGAAATTCGTGGAGCAATTATTTCGGAAATTCCTGGAGGGATTCCTTCAGAGATTCTTGGAGAAATTTCTTAAAAATTCCCGGAGGAATTCCATTGGAAATTCCTGGAGGAATTCCTTTGGAAATTCCTTCGGAAATTCCTGGAGAAACTCTTTTGGAAATTCCGTGAAGGATTTTTTTTTGGAAATTCCAGGAAGAATTCCTTCAGAAATTCCAGGAGAAATTCTGTCGGAAATTCCTTGAGAAATTCCTTTGGAAATTTCCAAAGGAATTTCTCCATGAATTTCCGATGTAATTCCACCAGGAATTTTGCGACAGAAATTCCTTCAGGATTTTTCGATTGAATTCCTCCATGTATTTCCGTGAGAATTCCTCCAGGAATTTCCGCGACAATTCCTCCAGGAATTTCGGAGGAAAATCCTCCAGGAACTTCCGGAGAAGTTCCTCCAGGAAATTTCGGAAGAATTCCTCCACAAATTTCTGGATGAATTTTTCTAGGAATTTCCGGAGGAATTCCTCCAGGAATTTCCAAAGGAATTCTTCCAGGAATTTTCAAGGGAATTCCTCTTGGAATTTTCAAAGGATTTCTTCCTGAAATTTCCGAAGGAATTCCTTCATGAATGTCCGAAGAAATCCCTCCATGAATTTGTGAAGGAATTCCTCCAGAAATTTTCCGACGGGATTCCTCTACGAATTTCCGAAGAAATTCTTCTAGGAATTTTCAAAGGAATTACTCTTACAATTTCAAAGGAATTTCACCTGGAATTTTCAAAGGAGGTCCTGACGGAATTTCCGAAGGAATTCTTTCGTGAATGTCCGAAGGAATTCCACTAGGAATTTTCGAAGAATTCCTTCACGAATTTCCGAAGGAGTTCCTCCATAAATTTCAGAAGGAATTCCTCCAGGACTTTTGCGAAGGAATCGCTCAAGGATTTTCTGAAGGAATTCCTCCATGATTTTCCGAAGGAATTCCTCCAGAAATTTCAGGAACGAATTTCTCCAGGTATTCCCGAAGGAATTACTCCAGGAATTTTCGAAGAAACTCCTCCAGGAATTCCCGAAGGAAATCCTTCACGAATTCTCGATGGAATTCCTCCAAGAATTTCCGAGGGAATTCCTCTAGGATTTTCCCGAAGAATTCCTCCATGAGTTTCCGGAGGAGCTTGTCCAGGAATTTCCGTAGGAATTCCTCAAGGAATTTTCAAAGGAATTTCTCCTGGAATTTTCAAAGGATTTTCTCCTGAATTTCCGAAGGAATTCCTTTACGAATTTCCAAAGAAATCCCTCCCGGAATTTCCAAAGAAATTTCTTATGGATTTGCTTTGAAATACCTCCAAAAATTTCCGAATGAATTCCTCCAAAAATTGTTGACGGTTGTCCTCAAAAAAAAATCCTTAGGATTTTCTCACATAATCCCTCAACGTGTTTCTGAAGGAATGTTTGAAGAAGTTTCTCAAGTTTTCGTAGGAGTTTCGCAGTACATTTTTGAAGGAATTTCTTGAGGAATTTCCGAAGAAACTTCTCAAGGATCTTTCGCTGGCATTCCTTGAGGAATTTCGTAAAGATTTATAAAAAAACGAAAAAAAAATCCTCAACGAACTTATCAAACAATTTCTCACCAAATTTCCGAAGGTATTCAATAAGACATTTCAGACATATGTCAAAATAAATTCCAAACGAACTCCTTTAACAATTTCCGAATTTTCCTTATCGAGGCATTTTTAAAGGAACTCTTCAAAGAATTTCCGAACTAGTTCCTCTAGGAAATAAAAAATCACAAAAAGCATTTCTTCAGGAATTTCCGAAATATTTTTTCAAGGAAGTTTTGAAAGATTTTTAAAGAAATTCCTTATGGAATTTCAGAAGGGATATCTCAAGAGGCTTTTAGTGATTGTTTTTCAATATTTTCGAAAGAATTGCTTCAGGAATTTGGGAAGGAATTCTCACAGAAATTTCCGGATGAATTCCTCCAAGAATTTTTGAAGGCATTCCTCAAGGAATTTTCGGAAGAATTCCTCATGAAAACTCCGAAGGAGTTCCTCAAGGAATATTCTAAATCTATTTCAAAGAAATTCCTCAAGGAATTCCCGAAGAATCTTCTAAAGGGAATCATAGAAGAACTCTCGAAGGAATGTCTTATGGAATTTCTCAAGGAGCTTTAGAAATGAAGGAATTCCTCATGAAATTTATGAAGAATTTGTCAAAGAATTTCAGGTGGAATTCCTCATGGATTTTCGAAATAAATTCCTGAAATTATTTTTAATTGATTCCTTTAAAAATTTCCGAATGCATTCCTCTAGCAACTTCCAAAGATATTCCTCCAGGAATTTCCGAAGGAATTCCTTTAGAAATTTTCAAAGAATTTTTTCCCGTAATTCCGAACGAATTCATTAAAGGATTTTTCGAAGAAATTTCTCCAGAAATTTCTTAGGGTATTCCTCAAAGAAAGGAATCTTAGTTTGATGGGCATTTTTAAAAGAATTCCCGGAGAATTTCTTAAAGTATTTTCTGGAGCTTCTCAAACGGATTTCTGGTGGAATTAAGAATAGTATTTGTAAAGAATTACTGGGGAAATTCTCAAAAGAATGCATGGTGAAATTCGTAATAAAACTTCTGGAGGAATTATTGACGAAATTTCTGAAAGTTTTCCCAACGGAATTACTGCAAGTTTTCCGAAGGTAATTTCTTCTAGAATCTCTACATTAAAATAACCTGGAAAAATATTAAAGAAATTTCTGGAGAAACTGCTGGATAAATTCAAATTCATGATGGCATTTGTTAAGAAATTCCTGAAGCAATATCTTGAGGAATTCCTCAGGATTATAATCGTATATGATTCTTCCATTGAACCATTCCTGTTAATCACCCATATTTCACACTTCACTTTTATTTTTTTTTTAAATGATGAAGTATTTGAACTCCTTGTTACTGCAAAGAGGTTTTCAGTTTAAGGGTGCTCGCCCCCCTCTGGCCGAAAAGCTGGCTACGCCCTTGTCCGGTGACGCTCACCCTTTTTAAATCTAGCTGTGACACCATCTCTCTTGATGAAGGCACGCAGCAGTTGTGTGTTCTCCACTGATACATACCAGCTTTCATTGACGTTCAGGAGCACTGATTTCACATTTGATTTGAGTGTTCGGATTTTGGTCGTTTGCCTGTTCTGATTTTAATATTTCTCAAATGTCCTATAGGACAAATATGTGTTACATATGTGCAACAGATTCATACAATAATAATGAAACAGCATCGGGTTTTAACCAATAGTTATGTGAAATAATAGGCTGTCATGATGAAACTGTGTGCCATAACTGTGTGTAATCCACAACGGTCAACGGTTCAAACAATCTTCTTGTTATCCACCCGCTCCGGGCCTGCATCTGAGTTGTCAAAAAGAGGCAGCCCATTCCAACCTCCGCGATGCATACAAACTGGAAAGACGCAAAAAGTAAAAACACTCCTACTCGACAGGAGTGCGTTGAAAGTACTATTTATTCCATTCACACTTCCCTCCCTTGACGCCTTGACGGGCTGCCAGAGATCGCTCGGGACCGATCTTTGCGCGCATAAGGAAGAAATAATAACACGTTTTTGGCAGTTCAGTACCATTACCACCATCATCGCCGCACGGTTGACTTTCGTCATCGCACCCAATTCGGGGGCATAGCGGCCGCCGGTCCGAGCATATCGCAAGGGTTCAACGACGACGACGTGTTGCTGGCGGGAGATATCTTCTTCCGAAATGAACGCCATTGAGTAATCACTTACAGATGTCGATACCCTTTTCCCAACTCTGAAAAAGCTGTCACCAACCGAAAACGTGTTTAACATGCTGATGACAACCAATAATGCTAAGACACCCGCCGATCCAGAGCTGGAACCACCACCAGTCACAGTCGTCGGTAGCAGCCCATTCATACATATGTAGTGGCGACAATCACAAACCATTCGACTCCAATTACCGTGAAGCTTCAATTACCGTCCATAAAAACTAATGTTTTCATATGTCAAAACAATCGCTACTTTATTGCTTTATGATGCGAGGCGTTCGCTTTCTTGGGCGACGAAATCAGCCAACCGAGTACCGGTACGACGACGATGACGATCGATGGTGCGGAGCTATGGAGAGATTTGTGCTTGTAAATGGCGAAGGCAAAGATTTATAATCGTAAAATGGCATGACTTTATTAGCAGCTCCATCGGGGATCATCGGGCGGGCGAGTTGCCACTTCGATGTGGAGGCCACACTTCGAATCGATTGTGGCGGTGGCTGTGGGTCTCCCTACATGATGGATAATGATGTCGTAAATTAGGTGGCAAACGAGTGAGTAATAAGTTGGTACATCGGTTAAGCTGCGTTTGGATACCAGATGCGAGATATGGTGGAGCGGATTGAACTACGGTTATGGAAGTAGTGAGTGCATAACGCGTTCATATAAGGCGATGAGCTTTGAGTGCTTTGATATGAATTCGGAGGTATTTCAAGACGGTAGAAGGTGCGCAATGGTCATCAGCACCATATTTTTTGCACACACAGAAATCATCCGTAAGCATACCTGGTAATACCGAAACTTACTACCGAATAGGCCATGTTCTTGTGGACATCTGGGCAGTTTTCGAATGTCGTCTATATATTGGCCTTCTGATGATCACACATCGAATTTGTTAACAATTTGTTGATTATTAGATTCAAGCATGGCTATTAACCGCAACGGACTTTCAAACTTTAAAACCGCGACGGACTTTAAGCTTTAAAAAGTTGTGATGCCTAGCAGAATAGAGAGCGGAACAAGGAAACGAAATCAACCTAGAATAAAATTCACATTG
Source organism: Aedes albopictus (assembly GCF_035046485.1). NCBI lineage: Eukaryota > Metazoa > Arthropoda > Insecta > Diptera > Culicidae > Aedes > Aedes albopictus. Next base: position 434,353,818 of record NC_085138.1, read on the forward strand.
GAAAGTCAAGACAGTTTAAGTAGAATGTCATAACCGATACGCAAAATAGTATGGAACAGAAGGATGTGCGGACATTTTAAGGAACTTTGTACAAACTTGCCGAGATAAACTGCGGCATCTCCCATCATATGAAGTGTACCTCCTTTTCTAATAGATAGAACTATGGTTGCTGTTTAGTTGAGACAGAATTTTGCGACTTTGTAAAATGGAGAGAACGTTAGCGCGTCTACTTAACGATGGATAAGCTATGTATGGATCTTTCATGAGTTTGGATTAGAGCATCAGAATTGGAGCCTAAATTCAGAAAGACAGATGGAAAAGACAATCTGACGGCTCAACTTTCCAATACGGCACTGATGTGGGCATACCGTACTCTGTTGAAGATATGGCAACAAGAAGAACTACCTACTCACGCTAGTTCTTTACAAAAAGGAACACATACACAAGTGCACCAATTATCGAGGAGTATCACAACATAGCCTTGGTCCTTACAAATTCCTATACCTCATGCTTCCACGCGTCCGTCGATGGCAAAGACCGCCAGCTAAAATTTGTGTGCTTAGCTTGTAGTGCAGCCTGGGCACTGTTGTCTCTCTGACTTCAGTTAGATTGAGGAGGTGGGTTCCGAGCGTCTGTTCACCAAGGAGATGCGGCTTAAACAGGCTAGATTCAACGGCAACGGACCAGGCAACGATTGGAAAGTCAGATCTTGGCTCATGAACTGCAGAATATCGGCGTTAGTGAGGTACTGTTATCCAAGAGATACGCTGGCCCAAAATTGGAGAACATGAAATCTGAGCGGTGGATCCTATCGCCAACACTTCATTCAAGTATCACATCTAAATATGTACTTCCAACCTCGTTTTCGTCCATTTGCCATTCACCAATCTATGTTTTAACGTTCCATGATCTATAATAGGCTAGTTTTCTGAAAAGTTATGTAAAAATTTTCCCATTTTGGTCACTAACCTTTACAGGGCGGCACCTGAAGCTGAAGACAATCAGCTGAAGCTGAAGCTGAAACCGCAGAAAAGTACACAGGTCGCTAAATTTCGTACCTGATAAAACAAAATTTTTAATTTTCTCTACAATATCATCAAATATATGTACTTATTTCTTCTAGTATGTGAAACTACATGGCTCTGGATCAGTGTGGTCTGGTTGTTCATCGAATTTAAGCTAATTTTGTTATTGTTATAGTCATTTTGTTTAATGACCATTGGGCGCGCAGTTTATTGATACCCGCTTATTAGGCTTACATTATCACATGTTAAACATCAAATATGTTCATCTTTATTTTTCAGTGATAGAATATAGACATTGACTAATACACTGTCATGAAAAAATAGTCATATATATCGCATATTTAGCGTGTAATAGTGCCTTGAACTTTTCGCATTTTTTCCTGCCGCACCCTGTATATTGTATGGCAGGCACGAAGATACCCTTTGCCCAAGAAAGTCAAGAAAATTTCCGCTACTAAAAGTTCTTGGATCAACCGAGATCAGCCTTAGCATGGTTATGCTGAATACTCACTCATGCTTTTACTGCTGTGGTTATATGGGTCCTAGTGAGTCTGTTATTGATAGAATTTTTATGTTTTGCCTTTCTCGTAATCAAAAGACTATACGTTCACTAAAAACCCTAATTAATCCACCTAGCGGTGATGGTGCCTTTCTCGTGCTTTAAAATATCCTTTCAACAAAACTCAAGCGACATGTTGACGACATTGACATAAATACAAAATGAAAACTGCTTGCTAAATCTACTCAATATGGATACATTTTATATTAGCATAACATCCAATATTCAGAAATTATAAAACAAAATTCAAACCATATAAGTGTCATGAAGCCGCAAAATTTTGAAACGTCATTTTAGATTTTCCGGTCATCATTTTATGGCTCCGAATATCTACCCCAACTAAACTAACCGCCATCTTGAACATTGAGACTCCTTCTTGGATGTCCTGGTATTCATTTTTGGACCTAAAATTGCATAAAAGAAAGGGCGAACACGATGAAATTGCCACACAGAAAATATTGTATAACTTTTGATTGCGTTCGTCAAAATAACTCATTTTTTGACCATGAATAGTATATTATGTGTAGCTAATACCATAAAATTTTCATTAAAATCGGTTGAGTATTGGCGCATATATTGTCGATATCATAAAATGAGATTTTAGAAAATTTGTGCACCCTTTTCAAAAAATTACTTAGGCTATAACTTTTTTGTTACCTCATCAAAACGTTTGAAAATTTCACTCGATATTCTTAACATAGTATCAATTAAGGCGAAACTGGAAGCATTTCCTCATATTTTTGGTTTTTTATTTTTCATTAAATAACGCAGCAATATTTTCAAAATCGGTTTTCGTGCACGTGAAGAGTATGGATCAAGGTATCTCCTGGATTTTTTTGGTGGTGAAAATGTTTTCCGTTTTTGCAGAAACCATTTTTTTGTTTAAAAATGGTTTATGCAAAAACGAAAAACATTTTCACCACGTAAAAAAATCAGGAGATACCTTGATCCATACTCTACACGTGCACGAAAACCGGTTTTGAAAATATACTTCGTTATTTAATAAAAAATCAAAAACCAAAAAGTGAGGAAATGGATCCCGTTTCGCCTTAAGTGGTAAAAATATAATCGAAATCGGTTCAGTACTTTTTCTAGTAAATATCCAAAGCTCAAATCGCTTCAAGGTAAATTTTAGGTACTTTTTGACCATTTTTAGTTCCGCGTGCACTATTTTGACTGTAGAACTGGTAACACTGTCCCGATTTTTATAAAACTTTGACAGTGTAAAATTGTTGTGTTAAACTGTTAACAGTGAAAATTTCAGCCATTTTTGTTGAGTACTTTCAAAGTAAGAGCAGTTTGAATTTCACTATATCAAAAACCACAACTGCTTATTGTCACATAGTGCGACATATATGGCTATAACTTTTTAACGGTATGATCAAATTGAATAAAATTTTGACAAACTATTTCTACATACATACTTTACCTACATAAAAATTTTCATTGAAATCGGTTCAGTTTTTTTGGCGCCAGCGTTGAAACGGCAAAAAAGTGATATTTTCCAAAATGTTTGTTTGTATAAGTTTCTCAAGTGGCAATTTCCTTGTTTGATATCGTTGATATCGTCTGCCAATACTCAACCGATTTTAATGAAAATTTTATGGTATTAGTTGCACATAATATACTATTTATGGTAAAAAAAAATTAGCTATTTTGGCGAACGCAATCAAAAGTTATACAATATTTTCTGTGTGGCAATTTCATCGTGTTCGCCCTTTAGTCGCCGCATTGAATTTTGGCATGTCGTTTATGATTTTCTGATTACCAGTTTTGGACGAAGACCGGCATTCTTCCCTATTCAAACTATAGTCATATTGTAGACCTTGTGAAACAGCGGACAGCTTGGGTTTTCTGATTACAAATTTTGAATTCTGAACATATTTCCATACAAAATATGCCCATAATGCAAAAATTAAAAATCCTATAAAATAGGCACTTACTTGAATACTGGGCCATTATCTTGGATTTTGGACCGCTATCTTGGATACTCTGGTGGACTCCGAACATATTTCCCATACCAAACATACTTATTTTACATAGTTTTAGAGCTCAAAATTCCTTAAAACAGCCGCCATCTTCTGTTGACGCGATCAAATTCTTATTTTTCCATTCAACGTTGACCCATCCTGCAATAAATTTACACCTTAGGAATCTGAAACGGTACGATTTGGTGAGATCGCTTTAGTTTTGTCTATATTTTGTTCTATTTCATATATGTGAACTTAGACCGATTCGTCACTGTTGTTCATACTTAACGTTTATCAGGCCATTAAACAAAGCCACGATTTAATTTTTCACATGAACGTTGGTTCTGCTACACAAAAGCTAGTCTCTAATGTGATCTAAGGCTATTTTCTTGCCTACCGTTCATTAGATTATCAAAAAATCTGCGATCTGATGTGTCGTATATATGGGTTTGGTTCATTTTTATATTTGGTAATATCCGGTGGGATAGCCGAATCTGATTCCATGAGTCATGGACCATGACACTACCGGTTGTCCCAATTATGGTCTGAGATTATTTTATTGCTTATTTGTCACCTTTACCTAATCACCGCGATTTGATATATCGCATGTATGAGTTTGATTCACTTTTACTTTTAACCACTTTCGAAGCCACAGCTGAACCCGCAACACTACCGGGTCTGACTCTATTTTTCCATCAGGATGTCGATAAGTCGTGATCAGTCTTTATAGAGATCACAGTCATTTGAACCTTTTCGTTGATATTCGGCCTCCTTTGTCTCCGGTATTCGCAACACAATCAATCAAACTACTGTTCGAAACAAAAATGTCAAACGAATGCACTTCACCATGATAGCGGCTTCGGAAGACGGTTCGGCTTTTGTTATTCCTGTCTTCTTCCATAACAAGAGCTATGTTGCCCATCTGTGTGCCGTATTCAATGCATATGCAACATGTAAGAATAAACTCATATTAACATTCATTATCGGAATTGGCTGAGAATCTATGCGTAATGCTAGAATTACACACGTGTCATCGTGTCAGATGACATTGATTTGACTCTTTCTTATGTTTATTGATCTTCGTTCTACTGCTCGTGTTGTGTGTAGGTAAGTGGTAACGGTAGCGCACGAATGTAACAAAGCAAGCTGACGCCCGACTGCGGCAACGAAATGAAGGTAGTGAAAAGTGTCGAATGTTTACAAGACTTGATACACCGCATCCATGGGTTTGGTTAAATTTTACATTTTACTACCCGGATCTGATTCTGGGTAACTACCGGCTGAACCAAATATGGTCTGACATTATTGTCTTGTTAACTGCTCATCGGTTAACCAAAAACGCTGCAAATTGAAGGTGTCACATGCAGAGTTTGACAATGGACTACCCGCTTTGCGCGCAGCCACGGTTGATCAGCAGGAGTAAACAAATTTAATTTTGTATGGCGAAATGCATCTAAACTCTGTAGCGGTCAGGAGAATTTGTATATATTTTTGTAAGATAAGTCTGTAAATATTTGAAATAAGATAGATTGTAAGGAAATACGATCTATCTCTAATTATTTGAATTTGTACATACCCCTTAGCTTAGGCAAATGAAAAGGCATCCATTATCAAACGCTTTCCGAGGTCGAGGCCATTTGTTTTCTGGATAAGGTGGGAAAGGGAAAGCAGCACGACTATCGGTCAAGTTATCCGCATAGCGGTGTAGTCACGATGTAACACGAAGGGTTTCGGGAAATGACGTACTTCCGGGTACGTCCGAGATCATTCACTTTCCCTTATCTGAGGCTTCAAAGACTCGATCATTTCGTCCGTGATCGTCCAAAGAATTGGAAGTGTCCGCGTTTGTGCTTAGTTTTCGTATGCCAGAAGTAGGTGTTTAAAGTGATGTTCGATATAGCTAAATAATTAAATAATTGTTCGTTCTACAGTAGGCTATAAGGTGTGCGTAGAGAATTGTGTGCGATTGATAGTTGATTAGTTAACTAAATACCGAGGTAAGAATCTGTGCTCTGAATGTGCTCTTGTGCCAGTGCTTATGTTTCGTATCCCGCCAGTTTCTCTTCAATCCGCAGCTCGCCGCGCCCAAGCGCGACCGCTTCCTCCCCAACGGACGAGAAGTACCCGGCAACCGCCATACAGCCGGAAGCGGACGAATCCGCCAACATATCGGTCCGAGAAGGCCCGGGGACCTTCAAGTGGACGAGGTCCACGAGCTGGTTCGCCAACAAACCAGCCGGGCAGCATCAATTGCCACAAACCGCCATTGCATAGGGCACGCCAACTGCCATTGCGATCACGCGGTGACGAGCCGATCAACGACCAACGACCGCCATCAATCAGCCAAACCGCCGGTGAGTCAACGACCCGGCCTGCAGGTCATCGACTGCGAAGGTTCGTAAGCGGAACACATCGGTGAGTCAACCATTCTTTTTTTGTTGAGAAGTGCGGCGTCCGCTGAGGGCGCCGCGGAGGATCTTTTTTGCCAGTCAAAGACTGTGGATGAAGTGCTGAAAAGCCAACAAAACCTCTTTTCGGAGATCGGAATTCTTTCCGACAACATCTTGGGGGACCAACGTCTTGGCCCCGTGAAAATGCGTGCGTGAGCCGTCTTCGCCACCACTGCAGGGAAGCTTCGTCACCAGGAGCGCAGACAAATACGAAGCTGAGCTTCCAGCAAATGTGACGTCACAAACATAGAGCACTGAGCACAGTTAGGAAGAGAGAGGGAGTGGCTAGGGAAATCGCACACATGCCAGGAGGTAGAAGATAGAGAACGAACACGAATACGAGTAATGAATTCGAATTGATGTTTACCCGTGAACATGTATGTCATCCTAGAAAATAAGTCAATATAGTCATATAAGCCAATATATTCGTATCCGTCCCATTAGTACCGTGAATAAATGTTATTATGAGTTTTCCTTCCTAGCAATTTGATTGTTTAAATGTGTTGAACATCACTGCGCGTTTCTCTGTAGTTCGTGTCCCGTCTTCCATGTCGAGTTTGATTGGGTTATTTTATGAGTGTCTTCCAGCTCAGTGAGGGATCTGGTGGCGAGACGAGAGAGTCTGCCCGTTATGAGAACTTCTCTTGACTGAGATCGTAGGGGTTCAGGTGAGATCTCTCACCGCTTCTCTGAGTGTCGTCGTGATTGTGCTGTTATGTTGTGGTAATAGGGATTTCCCGTTTGGCCGTTTTAGATCGTAGCCAGCTGGATCGATCCATAAATCCTTTCCAGGAAATTAAATGGGAGTCTCATCCGGGCAATTTGAAATTGGGCGCGTGGTCTCCTTTCGAGGAGTGGCGCATAAGCCACGCGTTTTTATGCGGATCGCCCAGCAGCGGCTACAACTCGAATTACTTGAAATAGAAAGCTTTTCCCGAAAACATATTTGGTAGCCTTAATAGTGGTCACCATTGTGCACAACCACTACCAAATATTTTTTCGAATAATGTGTTCCACTTCGAGAAATTTGCCTTTAGATTGTGTTCGCCATACAATATTTTTGTGATTTACTTTTAGCGATTTTTCGCGCATAGAAGCTAGCGCCACATTGGTCGATGCGGAGAGTAGGAAAACAGCCGATGTAGTTAATTCATTTCGGGACTCTCGAAACGCATTCCGGAACACTACCAGTTGTCTTTAGTGTGACCTAAGGCTATTTTCTAGCTAACTGTTCATCAGGTTATCGCAAAAGCCACGATTTGATGTGTCACATGCCTGGATTTGGTTTACTTTTACATTTGGCCTCTCCCGGCCACTCAAAACCGATTCCAAAACACTTGCTGGCCGTTCATTAGATAATCTAAAAAGCCGCTTTTTGATGTGACGCATGTACGGGTTTGTTTCTCTTTCAGATTTGACCACTTCGGCGGGAACCCCGGAACCGGTTCCGGAACACTACTGGTTCAAATATGTTCTGAGATGATTTTCCTGCTCATTGTCCATCAGGTCATCGAAAATGCCATGGTTTGATGTGTCGCATGTATGGGTTTGGTTAAATTGTATATTTGGCCACCTCCAGCGGGACGCCTAGAACCGGTTCCGGAACACTACCGGTTCAGATATGGTCTGAGATGGTTTTCCGGCTCATTATCCATCAGGTCATCGAAAATGCCGTGGTTTGATGTGCCGCATTCATGGGTTTGGTTCAATTGTATATTTGGCCACCTCCAGCGGGACGCCCAGATCCGGTTCGGGAACACTACCGGTTCAGATATGGTCTGAGACTATTTTCCTGCTTACCGCTCAACAGGTTATTGAAAATGCCGTGGTTTGATGTGTCGCATGCATAGGTTTGATGCATTTTCATATCTGGTCCCTTCCTGGGGCACCGTTCCGGAACACCTAAATGGCCATATCTCCGGAACGGCTGGACCGATTCGAACCATTTTCAATAGGAAATAATGAACCGTCGGTCATTAAAATCGGTTGAGGTTTACTGCCAAAAAGTGATGTGAGTTTTTTTGTACACACACATACACACACACATACACACACACATACACACACACACACACACACACACACACACACACACACACACACACACACACACACACACACACACACACACACACACACACACACACACACACACACACACACACACACACACACACACACACACACACACACACACACACACACACACACACACACACACACACACACACACACACACACACACACACACACACACACACACACACACACACACACACACACACACACACACACACACACACACACACACACACACACACACACACACACACACACACACACACACACACACACACACACACACACACACACACACACACACACACACACACACACACACACACACAGACATCACCTCAATTCGTCGAGCTGAGTTGATTGGTATATGTGACTTGACCCTCCGGGCCTTCTATCAAAAAGTCATTTTTGGAGTGAACATATAGCCTTTCCAGGACACTTAGTGTACGAGAAAGGCAAAAACAATTGTCGCTAGAAGGCTCGGAGCGTCAAGTCACATATACCACTCAACTCAGTTCGACGAACTTAGATGATGTCTGTGTGTGTCTACGTGTATGTCTGTGTACAAAAAAGGTCACTCACTTTTAAGGCACTTCCCGTAAGCCGATTTTTCGGATTATAGCTCGAACCGAACCGGAATTTTACTACATTGTTTGCTATTAAAAATGGTCCGGATCGATCAAGGCGTTCCGGAGTTATGACCAGTTCAGTGATCCGGACCAGCACCATCAGAACTGGCTGTATATAAACCTAAACCAAGCCCCATCATGCACCAAGTCCCATCAAACTGCGGCGATTTGTGTAACCTTTAGCATGGATTACGAATTTTGGGCGGAAATCAACACCGGAGACCACAAATTCCAGGATGTCGGCCTCAAGATGAAAGATGAAAGCCTTGTATTGAAGATGGCAGCTAAGAAATTCAAGATGGTGGCTGTTTTAAAGAATTTTCGGCTTAAAACCATTGCATTATGGAGTATATTTGGTACGAGGAAGATGTCCGGAGTTCAAAATTGTCGACCAGAAGAATATCCAAGATGGTGGTCTAAAATCCAATATGGCGGTTCAAAATCCAAAATGGCGGCTGTTTAATAGAGCTTTGGGCTATAAAACCATGCAATATGTGTATATTTGGTATGGGGAAGAAGTATGGAGTCCAAAAATGACGACCAGAATATCCAAGATCAAGATGGTGGTCTAAAATCCAAGATGACGGCTTAAAAATTCAAGATGGCGGCTACCTTTAACAGGCTTTTTAAACTATTTTTGGCTCTAAAACATGTAATCGAATTTGTTATATCGGGGGTACGTTACATCGAAGATTGTTTGTATTTGTTATGGATAAGATGACCAGAGTCCAAAAGTGGCGACCAGAATATCCAAGATGGCGGTCTTAAATCCAAGGTGGTGGCTCGAAATTCAAGATGGCGATTATTTAATGGTCTTTTAGGCTCTTAAACCATGAAATACGGGTATATTTGGCATGGGGAAGAAGGCTGTACTCCAAAACTGGCGGTCAGAATACACAAAATGGCGGTATAAAGTCTAAGATGGTTGTTCAAAATTCAAGATGGCGGCTGTTTAATGGAGTTTAAGGCCCTAGAATCTCGCAATATGGATGTATTTGGTATGGGGAAGATGTCCGTTTTTTTTTTGTGATTCTTTAAAATATATGTAAAATTATTACAGTAGTTGATGCAAACAAGTTAAAACCGTCAAAAAGCAACATGGAACAAGTGTGCATCGAACGGCAGTATAGCCGTTCCATATGCAATGGGACCCTTATACAATAACCCTGGCAAAACTGGGATTACGATATTTGACAACTTTCGCTTAGCCATCAATGAAAATGTAGTCCACCAAAGACAGGCCTCCCAGTCAGCTGAATGTGTCAATCGGCCTCCCTGTGCATACACCTGATCCCACAATCATGGAACAACCTGTTGTTCTACCTGTGAAGCCGAGCGACACCGAGGTCTGTGACGGACCAATGACCCGATGCGACCAAAACTGTCAAAGTAAGCGAATTTACATAATTGGTCAATTATCATTAGGTCCGCAGCGAAAATGTAAATTAATGAAACAGACTCCGATCGACACACAGAGCCGACACCCGCAGGAGGCAATCGCATTGTTTTCATTTGCCCCGCGCAGAGTTCGATGGTCCGGTACCGTTATTGTCACGTAGAAAATTAAAACCATTCCGCACGGGTAGGCTTCATTGGTTTGTTCTCTCTATCTCCTGTCGGTGCCTCCGAGGATTAGGTTCCGAACGCTTTTCTTGTCTCCTACGGTGGAGAGACTGCGGACGGTGGTGTGTGCAATGCAAACAATCGCCAAAGCAGAGGATTTAACGAAAATTTTGCATTTAAACGCTTCCGAACTTAATCCTATTATTGAGAGGATTCTGTAGTTCAGTTATTTTGCCTCAAGGGAGGACACAAGCTTATATCGCAATTGTGTAAATATTTTGCAACTTTTCCATGCGGACAATACCTACCTACCGGCAGGAACCGTTCTTCGGGTTCAGGTTGGATATGCCAATTCAAAACGGATTATCCGAATCGCGAACGACCAGGAAGACATGGCGATAAAAAAAGGACGCAATAAAGATTCCTCGGTGCGCTCTCATGGGAGGATTCCGAAGGATTTGGTTCACAGAAGGCCATTAAAATCGTGACAGCAGCCGGACAGTGAGATTGAATCGACTGCAACCCAAAGCATCATCCCGCGTCTCGGATATTGGCCTCGTTCCAACTGCAATAGCTCACTGTCGTCGTAGTCCTCTTGGAAGAGCAGAGTGTGCTCGGAGCATACAAATAACCGAAATTATTCAACCGGCTATCAATATGTCTGGCAAGCTACAAAAGAAATTTAATAACCTCGTAAAATATCCTTATCTCCTGTGTGTCGTGTTGGTAGGACGATGACGCATGTGTCAGTGGAGCTTTTGCACTGCAGTGCCTCTTCAGGAGATTTCGCTTGGAAGTGCCTTAGGATGATGATAGTAGTGTATGATGGCAATAAAAGACGCTCGCTCCATGGGGGGACGTAGCTAGGATGGCAGCTCCAAGCTCTTGAAATTTGTAGTTCATTTTAAGTTTATTTGATCTTTTACAGAAGCTGGATTGTTGCTGACTACACAACTGATCGACACCGAATTAGCATGTTATGTACTATGTACCAGTGGTGCCTATTAAAACTGTATGGCTTTGCATTATATAGTGTAGTTATTGGATGGCACCGCCAAACATAATATGTAAATGACTCCTAGAATCTAGATCCAGTCCAAACCCTATCCAACTCCTTCTCTTACCCGTTCCGTAGACGATTGTTTAGATGTACCTAGAGGTGATATCGGTAGACATCACATAGAGTTAAATAGCAGTAGACAAACTAACCTTCTTGACTCTGACGCACCCTATGGCACCCATGAAATCCCCAAGCCCCAAGGTATTCCATTTTTTTGGAGTTATGTTTCATCATTGGTGTCATCCCATAGAACCCAAGTAGCACACTTGTCACAGAAGAGTCACACCGGCGCAGGTTTTTGTTGCACAGATGTCACTGCAACTTACTTCTAACAAATAAACACTTACTTGCTAGGAGTAAGTCGCAGTGATTTCTGCGCAACAAAACCTGCACTGCCGTGACTCTTCTGTGACAAGTGTCTCAGCCAATCAGTGATCGTATAAGATTTTGCAAAAGATGTTAAACTGGAGCCGATATACGTACATTTTACATGCGCCTAAATGAAGGCATGCACGCATATGGCCTCCACTTTATCATCTTATATAACATCTTATACGATTACTGGTTATCAGGGGTGTTACTTGAGTATGTAACTCCTAACTACAACATCGCACATCAATCTTGTGCGCTATTGTCTTTCAAAAGCCATCATTTGACGATATTGATGTAACGTCGAATCTCCGCATATCAGCTTCCGCATTCGTTAGAGGCGACGCTCTCCACTCGATGCCGGGGTATCACGCTGTAAGGACAAATTTATCATAACGAGAAGCGATTGATGGTTCTTGATGTCGGGGCCAAGGAGCTCACATACAGCTTATTAAATAACAAAATTCAAAATGGTTTGTTGGCGAAATCACATCCGTTCTATAATGTTCCAATCACGGTTGCAATATCGAACCCAGCGAACCATCTTACCTCGCTAGCTGGTGCATCCCAAGACAACCACGTCGCAGTCAAGCTGGAACCAATTTAAACGGTTCCAAAATCACATAAAATCCACATTACCGTTATTCCACACGCAGATGATGGTGGTGCTTGGCATGTGTTACTCCCCTGCACCGAGACGAGAGGCCAATACACTGGCTGGCACTGATCTATACGACCGGGGGGAAGCCTTGCCCGCGATTCGGTTCACCGGCCGTGCGGACCAATCGAGCGAGAGTGGAAACACTGGCAGCACAAATCATCATAAATCTTACCCAATTTGAGTTTCAAAATACCGGCCCACACTGTGTGGTAGAGACTGGAGAGGCGCCGGGTTGTTCGTTTTTACGGTTTTCAATTTAGAGGAACCATCCGGGAAAATAGAAAAGAAAGCATCGCAAAAATAATGCAAGGGAACACAGAGAACGTCCGCTTCTCCTAAGCAAAGCATTTGTGTCCCATAAAAAGTCATAAAATGGCACTTTATTTTAAATTGAACCCCTCCTCACCGGCATTCCCGTCCCGGCACTGACTGTTGTCCTCCAATCCAAGTCGGGGTCGGAAATAGACAGTACGAGACCGTCGTCGTAGAACATGGCAATCGATGCAACGGCGTGGCGTGGACAGAACTTCGGAAGAGCAGCAGCAGTTGGCAAGGGCCATATGTTACCGACTCCACTGTTTCCGAGTGAGCGAGTGTTGCTGCATAGCACTGATTGTTCGGGGTTATTTGGTGTCACGCGGTTGCCATAGACCAGACAGCAGCAACTGTCACCACTGGTTGAATTGTTTATTGGATGTTTGTCGCGTGGCGTGGCGAATGAAGACATAGCATTACAAACAGGTTGTTCTAATGACACATATTTGGAGCTTCTTTGAGGTGTTCGAGTTCACTATCGATCATTGTAGAGGAACCGACTGTGAGGCCAATTCTTGCTGTATCTTTTTTAGAAACGAATGGTAGAAATCAAGCCAAGGTACTTCTTCGAAGCCTCCAACCCTGCAGGATACACATCAAAAACACTAGATAAGCATATCGAAGGATATAACTGATACAGATCAAATAAATCAGATCTGGAACAAAACCGAAGACGTAAGAATGTAGTACCAACCAAACACTTTGCCCAGTCCTCTAGGATGCACATCGTGAAAACTAGAGTGCTGCATTGAAGGATAAAACTTATCTAGATTAGTTTTAGCAGATCTAGATCAAAACAAAAGACATAACAGTGCTTTGTCAATCAATCTAGATAACTTTGCTGAAGACGCAAACACTCTAAGATGCTTGGCAAGAGCATTGGAACGCTTATTCGTCGAGAACCGCAATTGATCGTAGCTAGGGATGTTAAAGATAGTTACACAGCAAAAAAATTCTTGTGATATCACATCACTTTCACTGCACATCACTCGCGTCGTAAAAGTGATGTACAAATTACATTCTTTCCACACAGCAAATGAGCCGCCGTAGCTTGAAAGTCAGTCCAGCAATCGCTAGAACCGGAACGATAGATGCTTCATATATAAGTAAAATATTGGCATGGATTCGTACACTGATCCGTTGATCGTGAGGCATAGCCCTTACCTCTCGGCTATTTCACAGAGTTAGAAGATAGATATAGATATAGATGGATACTGCTTCTGAGTATCCATTGGAATGGGTTTGTTGACACTTTCCGGTGCCAACCAGGGTGTGCATGGTGAGTGTGATAAATGTTGGAAAACGATGTAACCGAATGAAATTACGTTCAAAAATGGTTACATCGCCAAAAATTACGCGCCTGGATATTACAAAATTATTTGCTGTGTGAGTATCCATTGGAATGGGTTTGTTGACACTTTCCGGTGCCAACCAGGGTGTGCATGGTGAGTGTGATAAATGTTGGAAAACGATGTAACCGAATGAAATTACGTTCAAAAATGGTTACATCGCCAAAAATTACGCGCCTGGATATTACAAAATTATTTGCTGTGTAGATGAGCATCCCTCAAACATGAATTTTGTATGAAACAAAAGTAGATACATATTGGATCAGAGATCCCTGGAAAAAAATGAAAATCGGCTTACAGGCGGCTGAGAACGAGCTGTTCAAAGTAAAAGTATGGTATTTGGAGTGTTAAAAAGAGCAGTGCTTAAACCAATTTTCTTTTACTCCCTGAATTTTGTTTTCGCTATTTCTTTTTCCAACATCCGCACAACATGTCCGGCCCACTGAAGTCTGCCGTATTTTATACGTTTCAGAATATGCGTATCCTTGTACACTTGGTATAACACGTGATTCATGCGTCTACGCCACACTCCATATTTTATGTTTCTCTCCGAGAACTTTCCGCAGTACTTAGCGCTCAAAAACTCCGAAGCATTTCGGTCTACTTCCTATAACGACCACACCACGTGACCGTAGAGGGAAGCCAGAAGAATCAATCATTCAATCAACGTTTTACAGAAGTTTCTCTATTTTTTTTAACCATCAGACACAGCCATGCTTCTGAAAGAATTCATTAACGAAATTTGGCATGAATTGCTTCACTTAATACTGATCCATGAGTTTTCACAAATAATTTCAGAGATTGTTTTAGCATTTCGCCCAGGGATTACTCCAGAAATTCCTCTGTATATTTATTCAGAAATTTCTCCAGGCTTTGGTTTTGAGAATCTATAGGAGATTCCTTTAGAAAATCTACCAAAAATTGCTTCAGAAATTTTCCTGAAAAATCGTTCTCAAAAAAACTTTCGGAAACTTGTCCAAGTATTCGGCCATAACTTACCTCACGGATTCTTTCGAAAATCTTCCATGGATTCAATCGGAAATTTTCTTCAGGGATTTGTTTAGAAATTCATCCTATTCTATACATTCCACAAAGAATTCTTTAAATGCATGATTGACTTCTGAAATTCCTCCATTTTTTTTCCAAAAAAAAATACTCACGGATTTCAGCAGAAATTCCTCCAGGGATTCTTCAGGGATTACACAGTTTTTCAGAAAATGTTTGAAATGGTCTTTCAAAAATTTGAACAGAGGTTAGTTTGGAAACTCTTTTAAGGAATTCACCAGCAATTTCCAATATCTCCAGAAATTCCGCTAGGGATTCCTCCAGAAGTTTTACCAAGAGTTGCGTAAAAAAGTTGTGTATGAGTTTCTACAGAAATTCATCCAAGGATTTCTTTTAAAAATCCTATTTTTTTCGGGATTATGTAGATTTTTTTTTTCGGAAAAACCTTCACGCATTCTCACAAACGATCTTCCAAAGATTTATTTCAACACATTCTCCGGGGTGTGCTTTAAAAATTGCCCCATGGATTTTTTTGGAAATTTGATTTTTTTCCAGATAATCTTCCTGGAATTTCTTGAAAAATTCCACCAGGGACACTTTTTAGAAGAAAAATAAATGCGGTATCCATTCCGGAATTTTCTGCAGATTTCTATAGAATTTCTGTTATTGGTACCTTCACAAATTTATCGAGGGATTTTTTTAGAAAATCTCTCGTGTGTTTTGCTATAAATTCGACTAATGATTTCTCCAGATTTTCCACCAGAGATTTCTTTACAAATATCTCTTAGGAATACTTTGAAAAACAGACTTCCACAAAAAATAAAAAGAAAATCGGGTTAAGTACGGTTCCTTTGAATTCCACTAAGAATTTGCATCCTTTGACAGATACGTATTTCGACCTCAACTGTAAGGTCGTCTTCAGTGTCTTGTACTTGACTCGACAAAAATACACAATTATAGTTAATTTCAATACCAATACATGATTTAACAATTCCCAAATTAAAAGGTTAATCAAAATCTACGTTTAAAAACGCAGCGTAATAGCTTATAATCGATTACTTTTTACATGATTCCCTTAATCAGTAAATTTTCACGAGTCGAGTCAAGTACCGTCAAGTCGCCATTCACCGTGGGGGCTCCATTCACCGTGTGTCTTCGAAATTTTTTTCATTATTTCCATATTATGATTGAATGATACGACAATTTCCCTTCAATTTCACCAATACAACACTAATGTATTGTAAACATGTCAAAACGCTCATTGGAAACATTTAAAAGTATCATTTTGACACTAAAGTGTGTTTACATGAAGCGGGTTTCTGCTCGTTCACTGCATTCATAGTGAAAAAACGAAAACTGCGCTAAGGTGATTTAAGCGATAAACTAAATGTAATTACGTTTTTATTCCACCAAAAAGCAATTAAATTCACATATCAGGTATGTATTTTGCATTACCGAAGTAAGTTTAACAAGAAAGTACGATTACTCGTACTTTTTAATTGAAACAAAAAGGCACGGTGAATGGGTACCCTAAAAATCAATGGTCTCCATTCACCGTGCCCCATATTGTCCCATATATTTAGAAAAAAAAATCGAAAATTTGAACATTCGTTTTTCTAATAAAATCTTGCAAGTTATTACTTGAAATGAATTTAAACGAAGAAAATTCCTTTGGCTGGGATGTTTTGATCATTTTTAAACAAAGTAGAAAACAATTTCTCATACACGGTGAATGGGTCCCTACTACCACGGTGAATGGTGACCTACCACGGAATTAGGCGACCTTACTACCCTTTACTAATTGTACTATATCACCAAATTTTGTGAAAAATTTTCTACTTCTGTGGTTATTGCTTTAATTTTAACCTATAATGAAGGCAATTAAAAGCGGCACCAACAATATTTGTAAGACTGGTGTCAAATGACAGCCCTTATTTGCCCCGAATCCTCTTAGATCCACGGTGAATGGTGCCTTGACGGTACAAGACACTGAAGACGACCTTACAGTTGAGGTCGAAATACGTATCTGTCAAAGGATGCAAATTCTTAGTGGAATTCAAAGGAACCGTACTTAACCCGATTTTCTTTTTATTTACAGATATTCCCCTAACAAGCCCAGGTTAATCATCATCAGACTTCCACAGATTTTTCGATAATTCTTTCATGGACCCTTGCTGAAATCCATCCTAGGTTTGTTTTTTTAAATCTTTTACGAATTTCTGAAAAAAATCCCCCAGGGTTTCTCAAGGAAATTCTTCAGGAGACTGCTTTGGAATCTTCTCGTCTTGAAGG
Source organism: Aedes albopictus (assembly GCF_035046485.1). Classification (NCBI taxonomy): domain Eukaryota; kingdom Metazoa; phylum Arthropoda; class Insecta; order Diptera; family Culicidae; genus Aedes; species Aedes albopictus. Next base: position 434,371,144 of record NC_085138.1, read on the forward strand.
TCTTGCACGTATAGCTTCCAAAAATGTTGCATGGATTTCCTTAGAAAATGCTTCAAGAATTCCTTTCAAAAATCTTGCTTAGATTGTTCCAGAAATTCATCTTAAGATTTTTTTTTTCATATAGATTACCAGATGTTTCAAGCATTCAAGAATTCTGGAAAATCTTCCATGAACTTTCTAAAAAATACTCCATGATTTTTTTTATAGAAAATGATTCATGGATACATTAAGAATCAAAAATTCAGAGCTCCTTCAAAAAATTTTCAGAAACTTTCTCAAAAAGTTTCTCCAAGGATTGCTTTAGAGATTCTACAAGAGATTATAAGGGAAATTCCCAAGATTTCTTCACATTCCTTTAGATACTGCTTCAAGACGTTTGTCTTCCATAAATTGCTCCAAGGATTTCTTAAGAAACTTTTAGAAAATCCTCCAAGAATTCCTTCAGATTTTTTTACAGATTCTTATAAAAAATCCAAAAAGGATTCTTACAGAAAGACTGAAAGACATTCTTACAGAGATTACTGCAGATATACGCACAGAGATATCATCAGATATTCCGTCGGGTATTCCTCTATGTATTTTCTCAGAAATTCCTACAGGATTTCCTCCAAGAGTACCTCTCGGATTTTTTTTTCTATGCATTACTCCAGGAATTCATTTACAAAATGTTTAGGATTTTTATTAGAAGAGTTTCTTTTCCAAAAAAAAAATCTCAAGTGGTTTCGTTAGGTATTGTACCAAGGGTTTGCAGGTGTTACTTAAGATGTTTCTTCTGGAGTTTATTGAGAAAGTCCATGTGTAGATTCTTAAAATATTCCTGATATTTTTCAGGTATTCAGTTACAGCTTCCTACAGATTTTATTTTTAAATTACTCCTGAAATTTCTTTAGTAATACTTTCGGAAAGATCTTCAGACACTTCTTCATTATTCCTTGAATTGCTTCAGAAATTTCAGAAGGGATTTCTTCAAAAGTTGTTCCATGGATTCTTTTAGAAGTGTGTGAAGAACAAGCAAAAGGTAACGATATTTAAATAATTTAAAAAAATCTTTCAGTAGTTGTTCCTGCAGTTCCTTAAGGAATTGCTCAAGTGGTTTCTTCAGAGGTTCCTTACTTACCTTACCGATCAGGCTAAGGCCGGGATGGTCTCTGCTGTACATAGTAGCCGTCTCCATTTCACTCGGTCCATGGCTGTTTGTCTCCAGTTCCGCACTCTGCGTAGGGTCCGCAGATCGTCCTTCACTTGGTCGACTCACCTAGCTCGCTGCGCTCCACGTCTTCTTGTACCGGTCGGATGACTCTCGAGAACCATTTTAGTCGGGTTGCTATCCGACATCCTGATCACGTGACCCGCCCACCGTAGCCTCCCAATTTTCACGGTATGGACGATGGTTGGTTCTCTCAGCAGCTGATGCAGCTCGTGGTTCATTTGCCTTCTCCAAGTCCCTTCTTCCATCTGCACTCCGCCGTAGATGGTGTGCAACACCTTCCGTTCGAAAACTCCAAGGGCGCGTTGGTCCTCTACACGTAGGTCCATGCTTCGTGCCCATAGAGGACGACCGGTCTAATCAGCGTTTTGTAGATGGTTAACTTCGTGTTACGGCGAACTTTATTCGATCGTAGAGTTCTGCGGAGTCCAAAGTAAGCACGATTTCCTGCCACAATGCGCCTCTGAATTTCTCTGCTGGTGTCGTTGTCGGCGGTCATCAGTGAGCAGAAGTACACGAATTCTTCAACCGCTTCGATTTAATCACCGTCGATATAAATTCGGGGTGGCGGGCGCGCTGATTCCTCCCTGGAGCCCTTTGCCATCATGTACTTTGTCTTCTGACTTCAGCTAGATTGAGGAGGTACGATTCGAGCGTTTGTTCACCAAGGAGGTGCGGCTCAAACTGCGTCTGTTCTGGCATCCAGCGGCTGAGTAAGAAACGCTGCACCACGCCCAGCAAGATCCAAGGTGGTAGTCCCATCAGCGTGATCGTCCCAGTTTTGGTTGAGATGTTAAACAGAACTGGCACGATGGCCCTCCGGCGAGACAGAAGTGTTGGCGTAGGCCCAATAAGCCACCCGTAAGAATCTTCATTGCGAATAACATAGGAGAAACTACGACTGCAAGTTTTAAACTAAATGGATATTAAAAATTTTGCCATTAAAAAAATTACATAAAATTGAAGTAAAATAAAAATAAATTCGAAGTACATAAAACCGAGTGCCCGTGTAGCTGCGGGTTTAGAATTGCACTACCGACCACCTGTCCGGGGGTAAAAGTCCACCAAACAGGTATCTCCAATCCAAGGTGTCAGGCGATCCGTGCTGGCGATGGTTAAGGGGGTTTAAAAGATGTTCGATCTTTGATGGACGTGGGTAGATTGATTGATTTAGCTATATTATAGAGTTGTTCAGCCCTTGGAGACTTCGTGGGTGAATCACCTTTTTGGGTTGCGTTGCAGTGAAAGATCTACCAAACCAAGCCCTAGTCCTAACAGCATCCAACTATGGAATAGCCTATTTTAGTAATTAAAGGAAAAACTTTGGTCCTTATTACATTTCATACCTTGGTAAAAGTGATAGGTCTCGGTTTGGTGCTGGCCGAGATGGATCTTGAAACAAGGAAAAAATGGATTAGAAATCCGTATCTTTTATTCGGTGTTCACTGATTTGAGGCAGTAGGGGCTATGGTTCCGATGCATGGTCAATATCGGCATCATTTCTGGACTTTATCGTTAAGGGATCCGATTTTGTCTGAAAAAGGAGCGTGTTAAAAGCGGAACCTATCAATCGCAATCCTTCCTTGCGATTAAGTTGAAAATGACTACTGTAACAAAACCGAATACTTTATAACTTCTCAATGGTGTTAAAGTAATACGACATGAACTATACAAAAGACACGGGGTATACCACAATAGATCAAACATTGGTCGCAGTGGTTATGTCCCGAAAAGAGAAAAAAAAAATCGAGGTGTACCATATCAGTCGTTTCTATTAAGTAAGAAAGACTTGAGTTCAATTTATCATAAGGTTTTCAAAAACTGTTTAACATTTGGAAAGTATTCATCAATTAGAAAATCGCCCTAGCTGTTCAATCAGCACTTCTCGATGTAAGACAATCGAGAAGCTGTTGTTTTAGTAGAATCGGTGGCACCGTTTAATAGCGATCCTGACTGTACTCAAGCATCATGGCAACTGCTTCCGTAGTTGCTTTCTATGTAAAGATTTCGGAAAACTTGTATTTAACGTATATGTACGTACCAAATTGGACACGTATAACATCCACGATGACAGCCCATCTGCCTCCCGCCAAGTAACAACACTACTGGAGGTACCCTCACGTTAACATCTCTTCATCGCAATCACTCAAGTAAGTAACCCGTTCCGACCTTGCACTATTGCATAGTCATTTTTCATCTCTCATCACGCCCCACCCGAAAAGAAAGCAATTGATCATAAACTTCCTAACCACCAACCACCATGCACCAGTAGGAACCGACCTCACTGAACCGACTGACTTCCAGTTTTTCCCCCGAAACGGTTCGATGATGGTTGGTTATGCACAGAATGTTAGTGCCATGTCATTTTCCGCACCGCACCAGAGTGTTCAAGTTCGTACAAATTTCTTCCCCCTCTTGCGCTCTCGGGGAGGGGACCGACACGAGACGAAGGCATCACCATCACAAAAAAGCAATAAAGTCGGTATGTACCAACACGTGTTTCCTGTGACAGAAATGTAATATCTTTCTTTCTTTCTATAACGGACACGACTGGATGGGTATTGGTTTCTGGAACTCTCCCTGCCGCCGGAGATGTTCGATAGTGTCACCCATGGGGCGTCAGATTGCACTTTCGATCGATTGTCAATGTCGGCATGTGGTGGGCTTGTGTCAAGATTGATGATTAATTGAGCGATTTCGCCGTATTCAATGCCGAATGAAGATGAACCGATTCGTTTAATCTGTTGGCATATTGTTACAACAATCTCAGGTTAAGTTTAGCAATTGATTAATTCTTAAGCATTTTATTGAAGTTTATTTTCAATTGGGACAAAGTCTACTTTTAACATAAGTGTTCTGTAAGCAATTTCCTAATTAGTAACTTTTTTTGTCAAAGAAAGTTATCAATCTTGTCAAGAAAATGTCTATTACAAAAAGAACCAGGGTTGACCGGGTATTACCCCCTAGTGTGATAATTTATTGTCTCATCGAAACCGTCTCTCACATAAAGCCAATAAGTTGTGCTAGTTGTTATGACCTCTGAACTTGCATAAAAATATAATTCCACAGAACACGACACATGTCGGAGACAAACATATTATGATGCTAATTTTACGATTTTGCATTTGTTGTTGTATCCTCCAGTCCCCGACTGAGCAAGAGTAGGTACTGTTGATTTTGCAAAACTATTTACCGTTAGTTGAATGCTGTTTTTCAAATGAATAATTTTATTTATTTACTTTTCCAACAATTGTGTACCGCACTCATTAGGGACGACGTGAGCTGTTTGATGAATTTTGTTTTCGTGCTCCATCCACCGTACCCCTTCAGTTGAAAAGTCACAATAAATTTATGCCCCACCCCATTCCCTCCGCTGATCAGCTAGGACAAATTGACGTGGGTACCGAAAAAACAGCCACAACGAGGGCCAGATTTTACCCATCCACATGGGAACTTTTTCGTTGGACCTCCATCCCACAGCTAGATTCGGTGAAAAAAAAACCGTTGGTGATCTGTTCTAAAGCGCCATTTGGACTCGTTAGCCAATATCAGCCCCAATCCAATATGCAACAATTCCAAGGACGCGCTGATGGGCCACCAATCCCCGCCAATAAGTTACACAAATTCGTGGCGGTGGTGCCGTCGAGCGCAGTCGGGAAAACACATCGCATGTTTGCATTTAATTTATGATGCAACAATGAAATATCACAAACAGCAGAAAAGCCGGGGAAAAATTTTCATACTTTTACAAAACATAAATTACAATGACTGCTTTTTTATAGCTATTGCGGCGGGGTCCCCCTCGTCGTCGTCGCGCCGCACCCCAATGTTTGTCATCATGGTCCAGCCGGTGTATCCGCCGGCCGAGGTCGTTTCGTGCAGTAGTTTTGTCCCGGTAATTTAAATTGCATGTGAAAAAGTTTGTCCTGGCGCTGAACAAACCCCGTATGGCGACCGGCGGTGTCCTACCTGTGCGGGCTGGAGTCAACGGTAGATAGCAGAGCTCGATTGTGACGCAATAGTAACAGCAGAAATACGAGTCCGGGTTGTGGTGCTTTCAATTTTTATTTGGGAACTGTAAAAATCGATACCAATTGACCTCCAAGCGTTTTCGTTGGAGCGACACCGCCGACAGAGATTGCTCTCTGAGAGCCCGTTTAACACATAATGGTTAGACATCACCCGACACATTACGCGATTACGCATTACAATGATATCGCCGCTTTCAACCCCTTGAACCACAAAAACTCTATCGAAATCGATACTTGATTGCTCTCCAACAGTGCTGAAAATGTCATTTCGTCTTTTCGTCATATTTCAATTCAACCATCTACAGCTCATTTTAGAAGTTGAACCTGAGAATATGGTGTATGAAAATCTTGTGTAGCTAGACCAGTTCTACACCAGTTCACCATCAATTTCAATTGGCATTTTTCTAAGGTAGTCCGTGACACTTACCAAAAGTAGTCGAAAAAGAGCGGTTTTCCGTGACTTTCTTGTAGACGAGTATGGTAGTATGGTTTCCTCCATGAATTGCGACAGTCGTGCGCCCAGTACTGCAGCCAACATCTTCAGACGAAAAGTTGGTTGTGTACCTCAGAATAGCCACCTTCATTTATACTGCAATCAGTGTAAAACAGTTAAGAGTTGACACTCTCTAAACTAGTAGATTTTCCACCTAAACGGATTCATTACCTAAATAGTAAATATATTGAAGGTGCATTTAATAATGCTTCCTATTCTTCTATGAAGCGGGACATGAAGAATGTATCATAAACTGGATTTCTGCCGTGCTTGCAAAAAGAGACATCACTTCTGAGCTAGGCAGGTCATCTGTAACGGTGAGAGCAACTAAAGGTTGCCCTCAAGGAGGAGTCCTCTCACCACTCATGTGGTCCTTAGTTGTAGATGATCTTCTTAGAAGCTTGGAGGCAAAAGGTTTTGAAGTTGTGGGTTTTGCTGATGATACACTAAAACCTCTTTTTATGCATGTTATTTTTTTGCACTTTTAATTTATGCACCTTTTTTTATGCCCTGCATAAAAAGAGGGAAAGCTACTCAGAGCCAATATTGTGCATAAGAATATTTCATAATGACGGGAACTATTGCAACGGCGGCCAAGGAGTATTTATAGAGGAGAGCAAAGGAAAGTTACAGGTTCGTTTTTAGGTGTTTCCGAAGGTCTCGTGTGCGTTACATGGGGTCCGAGTGGGTCTTAAGAAGGTTTCCAAGTCATTTCAGGAAGTCTCAGAGCATTTTAGGCTGGTTTCAGAGGCGTTACGGAGGCGTTTTTAGGGGTTTTGGTTTAAGAGGATTTTTTGAGGCATTTTAGGATGTTTCAGACCATTTTCGGCGTGATTCAGAGGCGTTTCGGAAGCGTTTCGGAGGAGTGTTAGGGTGTTCGGAGCTTCTCAGGTGCGTTACATGGGGTCCGAGGGAGTTTAAGGGGGATTTTGGAGGTATCTGAAGACGTTTCTGAGCATTTTAGGCGTGAGTAAGAGGCGTTACGAAAGCGTTACGGAGGAGTTTCGGGGGCTTTGGGGCCTCTCAGGTGCGTTACATGGGGTCCGAGGGGATTTAAGGGGGATTTTGAAGGCATTTCAGGATGTTTCAGAGCATTTTCTGCGGGATTAAGAGGCGTTACGAAAGCGTTACGGAGGAGTTTTTGGGGGGTTTAGGGCCTCTCAGGTGCGTTACATGGGGTCCGAGGGGGTTTAAGGGGGATTTTGGAGGTATTTCAGGACGATTCAGAGCATTTTCGGGGGATTCAGGGGCGTTACGAAAGCGTTACGGAGAAGTTCTCAGGGGTTTTGAAGCCTCTCAGGTGCGTTACATGGAGTCCCCGGGGAGTTTAAGGGGGTTTTTGAGGCATTTTAAGTAGTTTCCGAGCGGACTCTGAAATACCTTAAAACGCCCCTCAAACATCTTACAACGCCCTTTAAAGGCTCCTGAGATCCCTTGAATTGCCCCTCAAGCCCCTTGGAACACCCCTGAAACCTACTTATACTATTGAAATACCCCAGAATCCCCCGTAATCCCATGAAAACACCAAAAAATCTTGACAGAACACCCTAAGAAGGCTCCTCAAATCCCCCGAAACAACCCCTTAAAACGCCCCTGAAGCCCCTTGGAACCCCCTTTTTGGGCTCTCTGGGAACTTACTGGAAATCCCCTTAGCCCCATCTTAATTGCCCAGGAGCAAGACATGTTCTCGCGAACTAGATTCTCTAATTAAAGCCCAAACTTAATTTATGCATAAATTTACCTCTTTTTATGCCTTTTTTAATTTATGCACATTTTTAATTTATGCAGTCCCAGCCATGTGCATAAAAAGAGGTTCTAGTGTATAGTAATCGTAGTGAGAGGTAGGTTTGACGCTATCGTATCGGAGAGAATGCAGTTGGCTCTAAAAGTTTACATATTATTGGTGTATGAAGGAGAGTCTAAGCATTAAGCCATCAAAAGTCGTTATTGTTCCTTTCACTAGGAGGAAAAATTTCAACCTTAAAACTTTAGAGATTTGGAGGAATGCAAATCCACCCTAGTGAACAGGTTAAATAACTGGGAGTAATTTGGATGCTAAACTGAATTGGAATGCTCATATTGAGACCATGATCGGAAAGGCAACAAGAGGTTGTCCATTAATTATGTAAGGGTTTTTTTGCAAATTTTCGACACCTTCCCTTGTAAGATTTTTTGTATGAGAATCCAAATATAATTGTATGGCTCGTGAGATTTCTCAAACCACCATCCCCCCCGTAAACCCTTACGTAATTAATGGACAGCCCCCAAGTGCATTTTGTTTATGCTCCAAAACGATTGGAAGAAAATGGGGATTGAAACCTAAAATGATAATGTGGATTTATACTGCTACAATCCACCCAAAAGTGGCGTACGCTTCATTTGTATTGTGGCCAAAAACAACGGGAGCAATGCGCAGCACTCCATCCAAAGCGTTAGACGCAGTTCTTGATTTGCTGCTATTGCATGAATACGTGTAATTAGAAGCAGAAAAGGAGGTGTTAAGACTCAAACGAGTTGAGAAGTTTATGCCAGGTGACCTTGTTGGACACTTGAGTATTTCTCAGTACTTTGAAAATCGGTCAGTTAATGAATACACTAAAACCCCAATTTACGCTCGAAACGGGGGGAGCGCTATTTGGGAATCAGTGCGTTAATCGGGGGAATGTTTTTTTTTCAGTTTCATAATTAGTTTGTAAAGATCGAAATCACAAAGTTCCTAACCTGTGAAAAGGTTATAAGTTATTTAGTTACAATCAATAATTTATCAGTTTTGCTAAGTTCAGTGGTTCCCAACCTACAATCATGGGCTCAAGAACCGAAAATGCTAGGAAGAAGAGCAAATGTTTAACGGATTAGTCATCTCAAGGATCAGTATATCTGATGAGACTACGTCTCTTCCTTCATCTCAACTCTCATCTCATCTCTCATCTCATCTCTCATCCCATCTCTCATCTCATCTCTTATCTCATCTCATACTCATCTCTCATCTCAACTCATCTCATGTCGTCCTTCCCTAACCTCTACCCTATCCTCCTCCCTCCACACTACCCTACCCTCTACCCAGGGATGTCATATATACAGATTTATCTGTATTATACAGATTTTTGAGCGTCCGTACAGATTTCGTTTTATACGAAAAACAGATTTTTGCGGTAGAAGGGCTATTTTTTTGTATGGGATACAGATTTTTCACCCAAATTTTTTATGGGATACAGATTTTTGAAAATAGTGATTCAGTTTAAAAAAAAAACATCTGGTATACCTGCCTATACCCTACCCTCTACCCTACTCTATACTCTACTTTCTACTCTACCTAACCCTCTACCCTTCCCTCTACCCTACCCTCTACCCTACCCTCTACCCTACCCACTACCCTATCCTTTTACCCAGCTCTATTCTTTACCCTCTACCCTACCTTCTATTCTACCCTCTACCCTACCTTCTACCTACCCTACCTTCCACCCAACTCTCTACCGTACCCTCTACCCTAACCCTCTAACCTACCTTTTATCCTACCTTCTAACATAACCCTCTACCCTAACTCTCCACCCTACCCTCTACCCTATCCCTCTATGTATCATATGTTACTTGTTCCCGAATATCTAAAATCCCAATTTACGCCTATGGCTAGTAGTACATAGGGTCAAATATTTGATAAGAAAAGAACTCAAGAAACAACATCAGTTTGACACTAATGAAAATTCGATCGAGTTAAACAATATGTTTGAGCATTGGCTTTCTTTTTGACAAAGTTTGGACCCTGTGGACTAGCAGCTTAAGAAGCGTAAATTGGGGGAGCGCTATTTGGGAATTAAATAGTGCGTAAAATGGGGGGGGGGGGGGGGGGTTCAGGACTGCACTGGAGAACTATGAAATTACCTTCAAATTGTGTGTAACTACTCGCACGGATTGGGAAATCGGAGGTACCACTGCTCGTCCAGGGTCCATTATATTTTTTACATATGATTAAAAAATTGAAACGGGAGCAGGAATCTTGCTTACCTTACCGACCGATCAGGCTAAGGCCGGGGTGGCCTCTGCTGTACATAGTAGCCGCCTCCATTCCACTCGGTCCATGGCTGTTTGTCTCCAGTTCCGCACTTTGAGCACAGAGAACAGACATTCAGGCTAGAACAAATTTCATTCAGAAAGTTGTGTAAGGATTTGAATCTTCACTTGAGTAAGGTTGCAAACCAATACACGATGACAACACTAACGCCGCCAAACACCATATTGCCACAGTCAGTGGTGAATTGAAACATTTCAAGTGGTGAATTAAATTAGTATGGGAAATTAACCGATTGCAGCGCCACGCTATTGCCACTTGTGTTGCCGATTTCAAATGGCCGTTAAATTCCTTACACAGCTTCGGAACTGGACTTGGATGTCTGTTCTCTGTGCTTTGAGTAGGGTCCGCAGATCGTCCTCCACTTGGTCGACCCACCTAGCTCGCTGCGCAGCACGTCTTCTTGTACCGGTCGGATGACTCTCGAGAACCATTTTAGTCGGGTTGCTATCCGACATCCTGATGACGTGACCCGCCCACCGTAGCCTCCCGATTTTCGCGGTATGGACGATGGCTGGTTCTCCCAGCAGCTGATGCAGCACGTGGTTCATTCGCCTTCTCCAAGTCCCGTCGTGCCCATAGAGAACGACCGGTCTAATCATCGTTTTGTAGATGGTTAACTTCGTGTTACGGAAAACTTTATTCGATCGTAGAGTTCTGCGGAGTCCAAAGTAAGCACGATTTCCTGCCACAATGCACCTCTGAATTCCTCTGCTGGTGTCGTTGTCGGCGGTCACCAGTGAGCCGAAGTACACGAATTCTTCAACCGCCTCGATTTCATCACCGTCGATATGGATTTGGGGTGGTGATTCCTCCCTGGAGCCCTTTGCCATCATGTACTTTGTCTTGAAAACATTAATGACTAATCCGATTCGCCTGGCTTCACTTTTTAGTCGGATATACGTTTCCGCCATCGTCTCAAATTTACGAGCAATAATATCAATATCATCAGCGAAACCAAGCAGCTGAACGGACTTGAAAATCGTCCCACTCACTCGTGTTTATCCCCGCTCTTCTTATTACACCCACCAAAGCAATGTTGAACAGCAAGCACGAAAGACCATCACCTTGTCGTAACCCTCTGCGAGATTCGAAGGGACTCGAGAGTGTCCCTAATACTCGAACTACGCACATCACTCGATCCATCGTCGCCTTGATCAACCGTATCAGTTTATCCGGGAATCCGTATTCGTGCATAATCTGCCATAGCTGTTCTCGATCGATTGTATCATACGCCGATTGGAAATCGATGAACAAGTGATGTGTGGGCACGTTGTATTCGCGGCATTTCTGCAACACCTGGCGGATGGCGAACATCTGGTCCGTTGTAGCGCGTTCACCCATGAATCTAGCCTGATATTGCTCCACGAACTCTCTTGCAATCGGTGATAGACGGCGGCATAAAATTTGGGAGAGTATTTTGTAGGCAGCGCTCAGTAGTGTGATCGCGCGGTAGTTTCCGCAATCCAACTTGTCGCCCTTTTTGTAGATGGGACACACGATACCTTCCATCCATTCCTCCGGTAATACTTCCTCCTCCCAAATCTTGGTAATGACCCAGTGTAGTGCTCTCACCAGTGCTTCTCCACCGTATTTTAGAAGCTCGCTTGGTAGTTGATCTGCTCCAGCGGCTTTGTTGTTTTTCAACCGGCCAACCTCCTCCTCAATCTCTTGAAGATCAGGGGCCGGAAGTCTTCCGTCCTGTGCACATACTCCTAGATCTGTTACCACGCCACCTTCGGTACTTGCAACGTCGCCATTGAGGTGCTGATCGTATTGCTGCCGCCACCTCTCGACCACCTCACGCTCGCTCGTGAGAATATTCCCGTGATTATCTCGGCACATGTCGGCTTGTGGCACAAAGCCTCTGCGCGAGCGGTTCAGCTTCTCGTAGAACTTTCGTGTGTCCTTAGCGCGGTACAGCTTTTCCATCGCTTCGCGATCTCGTTCTTCCTGCTGGCGCTTCTTCATACGGAAGACTGAGTTCTGCCTGTTCCGCGCCTGTTTGTAACGTGCCTCATTCGCTCTCGTACGGTGTTGCAGCATTCTCTCTCACCCATACTGCATTCTTCTCGTTTTTCAACTGTTCACATTCGCCGTCTTACCAGTCGTTTCTGTGATTCGGAGTCGCGAAGCCTAGTGCTGTAGCCGAGGTACTACCTATGGCGGATCGGATGTCCCTCCAGCCATCTTCAAGTGTAGCTGCGCCAAGCTGCTCTTCCGTTGGTAGGGCCACTGCTAACTGCTGCGCGTAGTCTTGAGCCACTTCTACGTGACGAAGTTTCTCGATGTTGAGCCGCGGCGTTCGACTTCGACGCGTGGTAATAACTGTCGAAAGTATTGAGCGCATGCATACAGCGACTAAGTAGTGATCCGAAACTATATTCACACTGCGGTATGTGCGGACGTTGGTAATATCCGAGAAGAATTTACCGTCGATTAGAACGTGGTCGATTTGGTTTTCTGTTTGATGGTCGGGTGATCTCCAGGTGGCTTTGTGGATATCTTTGCGGGGGAAGAAGGTGCTTCGGACTACCATACCACGGGAGGCTGCAAAGTTTACGCATCGCTGACCGTTATCATTCGATACGGCGTGCAGGCTGTTTCGCCCGATTACCGGTCTGTACATTTCCTCCCTTCCTACCTGCGCGTTCATGTCGCCGACAACGATTTTCACGTCACGCGGCGAGCAACCATCGTATGTGTGCTCTAACTGCGCGTAGAACGCTTCTTTCTCGTCATCGGGTCTCCCTTCGTGTGGGCAGTGGACGTTGATGATGCTGTAGTTGAAGAAACGGCCCTTAACTCTCAACATGCACATCCTTGCGTTGATCGGCTGCCACCCGATCACACGTTGTCGCATCTTGCCCAACACTTTAAATCCTGTTCCCATGCAGTTCATTGGTGGTGCCACAGCTTTGGTAGAAAGTTGCCGCTCGATGCCCGCTTTTCCACACTTTCTGTCCAGTCCAACAAAGTTCCTGCAACGCCACGATGTCGAAGTTGCGGGGATGTAGTTCGTCGTAGATTATCCTGTCACATCCTGCGAAACCTATTGACTTGCAATTCCATGTTCCAAGTTTCCAATCGTAATCCTTATTTCGTCGCGTGGGTCTTTGCCGATTGCATCGAGTCGTACCTATTTTCTGCTATGTTATTCGCAATGGGGATTTTTACGGGTGGCTTATTGGGCCTACGCCAACACTCCTGTCTCGCCGGAGGGCCATCGTGCTAGTTCTGTTTAACGTTCCAACCAACACTGGGACGACCACGCTGATGGGGCTACCACCTTGGATCTAGCTGGGCGTGGTGCAGCGTTACTTATTCAGCCACTGGATGCCAGAACAGACGCTGTTTGAGCCGCACCTCCTTGGTGAACAGACACTCGGATCGTACCTCCTCAATCTAGCTGAAGTCAGAAGGACAACAGTGCCCAGGCTGCGCTACCAGCTAAGCACACAACTCTTAGCTGGCGGTCTTTGTCATCGTTTGACCCGTGGAAGCATGAGGTAGGAACTTGTGAGAACCAGAGCTATATTGGACGCTCTCCTTATCGACTCACCGTTTTGCAGCCCGTAAAAGTGATGTAAACATACAACAAATTAGCCACCGCAGCTTGAGAGTGGGTCTAGCAATCGCTAGAACCGGATCTATAGATGAATCATATATGAGTTAAATATTCGCATGGATTGAGAGGCATATCCCTTACCTCTAAGCTATTTCACCGAGTTAGAAGGAAGGTGATAAATATTATAGGTACTGCTTCTAGGTATCTGGTGGAATGGGATTCTTGATACTTTCCGGTGCCAACCAGGGTGTGCATGGTGAGTGTGATAGTTGTTGGAAAACGATGTAACCGAGTGAAATTACGTTCGAAAATGAATACCTCACCAGAAATTACGCGCCTGGATATTACAAAATTATTTGCTGTGTAGGAACGCCCTTAAATGTTCCTAAAACCACTTTAAATTCTCTGAAATTTCTCTGAAATTCCGTGAAACGCCCCTCAAACCCCTTGTAACGCCTTTTAAAGGCTCCTGCGATCCCCTGAATTTCCTTTAAAGCCCCTTGAAACGTCCCTGAACCCCCTAATTTCTATTAAAATGCCCCTGAATTCCCCATAACCCCATTAAAACGCCAACAAAACCTGACAGAACGCCCTCAATAGGCACCTCAAATCTCCTGAAACAATCCCCTAAACCCCCATTTTAGGCTATCTGGGAACTTTTTGGAAACCCTCTTAGCCCCACCTTGAATACCCAGGAGCAAGATCTGTTCTCGCGAACTAGATTCCCTCATTAAAGCCCAAACTTAATTTATGCACAAATTTCCCTCTTTACATGCATATTTCAATTTATGCACATTTTTAATTTATGTACCCCAGTCATGTGCATAAATTGTGATTCCAGTGTAGAATCTTTAGAAGATCTTCTGCGAATGCGTCTGAAGAAATTGTAGAAAAATTTACTTCTAATTGTTAGGATATTTGCTTCTGACTGATTTCGCACTGATCATTTCGAAGGCGCAACCGCGAGAGTGTAGGAGATTGTCAACTAAGCCAAAAGAGAGATAAAGATGTGAGAGACGGACCACCCTGCTTGAAACCCAGATGACTCCAGTTTTTTTTTACAGAATCGTAACTTGTTCTGTGGCTTAGTTGGTTTAAAGCGCCGGACTAGCGATACAGAGTCGTGGGTGCGAACTCCACCAAAACAAGTGGTAATTTTTTCACAAATTTATCTATCAATTCGTCAATTAAATACACACTGTGTCTTCAAAAAAGTTTGAATTGTTTTTGTCTATTTCAGACATACGACTGTACTGGTATAGCCGGTAAAGGGCAATTAAATTATCTGCCAATCCCGCAAAAATTTAAGAGGAAACAAAAGTGGAAAAATTATTGAGCGAATCACTGAAGAAGTTTCTGAAGGAATAGATTTTTTTGAAGAAATCACAGAATAAATATCCGAAAAAAGTAGTGAACCTTCTACAAGTTTTCCTATCAGAATTTCTTGAAAAAAAACTTGAGGGATGTTAAACAATAAATCTTTCAATAGTTTCTGAAGGAGCTCCTGAGAGAATCGCGGTAGATATTATTTAAGATCAGAAGCAAGGTTTGAATAAATCTTAAAAGGTATTACTGGGAGGAATTCTCGAAGCAATTCCTGGAAAATTATAATGTGGAATATCTGTAGGAATCTCAGAAGGAATTCTAACAAGAGTTTCTGAAAAAATCTGGCTTTCTGAAGAAATATGTGAAATTCCTAATGGAAATATAAGAAAAAATAATGGTGGAGTTCCCGATAATATGAGTAAGGGGGTTTATGGCACAATTGTCCCAAATAGAGGATAACGGCCTCTGGAGCCGGCCTTCTGAAGGGGGCGCCTAAATTTAAAAATTTTTAGTAACCAGCTCTGATTTTACCATGACATCACTGTGCCTTGCCCAAACTAGCAATCTTTTCTTTGAACAGCAGTGAAGCAAAACAAGTCAAAACCGTTCATCACAAACCAAATAATCAGACGTCACAATACGTTTTCGCTAAAGTTGTTTCCGAGAAACAAAAAAAAAATATATAAGAAAAGCAATCAAATCACAATGGACATTTTGGGTTCACTTGTTTTGCCTGAACGACCGACAAGAATCAAACCGTCAGCTGGTAAGCCGAAACGGTATTGTTGCTTCATTAATTTATCATAAAGACGCAATCTTTCATGGCTGACGCTGTCGCTGGTTGGCGGACGAGCGACGACGGCTGAAGAGATTGTACTTTTCGGAAATTGAGCGACTGTCAGTGACAGTGTAGGACGACTCAAACATCCTTCGCAACGCTACGGACGTTTGTGTCTTTGTATGTGACAAGGATGCGTGGTTAGCGTGGAGAATGAAATGAAATGATTTTTCTGTGAAAGATAGTGATGAAGGGCTGCTTAGAGGAGCATTCAAGCGGAGATAAGTACAATTGATGGAAGTGAACGGCCACTGACTGACTAACAGTGTCCTTTGAAGAGAATTGAACATAAGTTGACGTCAATTTTGGCAATCTAACTAGAAGACTTGGGTTGATTTATTTATATCTCTTAAAATCTTAGAAGTAGCTCTGCTTTTCAGCAACTACAAATCGAAAAGTAATCATCAGAATACGAACACTCAAACTTCAAAATTAATTTGACCAAATCTCGTGGAATTAGTTGATACAACTTCCAACAAAGAGCCCTCTTGAATGTTGGACATTTTTCGAGAAGCAGTTTCAATTTGCTTCCATCAACATCGAAATAAATGGAAAATCCAAAGTGGGTTGCGAAAAACTTTTCCTCTCGACCGGAACAGATTTTCCGCGCTTCCGTTGGTCGTCGTCGTCGTCGTTCTGACCGTCATCGTTAGTTCCATTTTCATTTCTTACCACGAAGTGCATCCTTCCTTGTTGACCTCATTGCGCGCTGTCGTCGTCGTCGTCCTCGGTGTCGTCGCGATTCCGTAAGAAAAGAATGGGCAAGCCCAATCCATCAGGACGATTAAATGAGACGTTGGAGATCGCACGACAGGAAAATGACCAAGGGGGTTTCCGCACCATTTGAAAATGAAATGGAAAAAGTTTTAAATGACGTTTATGCATATTGCTGGTTATGGTTTTTATGAGGATCAAGCTTCCGCAGGAAATCTTTTGATTTGGGTCTTCGAGTTTTACATTGGTGGATCGGAATCGTTCCGGAAAAACTCATAACGAATAGAAGATGTTTTATCAACGCAACCTTTTAATTCAATCACAAAACGAACATGGGTACACAAAATGTGAAAAATTGGTTATGTTTTTTTAAGGAAAACATTATTGGAGATGTTTCTGCTTCCGAACATTCCCGCATGATGTATTAAATACGAATTAGCTATGCGTTGGGGATATACATATACTTATTTTGGGACGCTTCCTGGGAGTTCAGTTCACCAATCCAAAAAGGGAGATTCCTTCATCCCGTGACAACAGCAACGTCACATCGGTTGCCCTCATCGCCATCACCACGAGGGATCAACGACAAATCTCCGAACCGCAGCAGCTCTAAATCGCTAGGGATTTCCGACCTCCAAGGAACTGTGATGAACCTAAACCCTATGACTATGAGGGGTGCTTTGTGACAGCAGTAACTCCGGCATTAGTCACGCATGCTTCGCCTTGGCTCAAAATATCAAAAGGGGAAAATCAGAGTTCCCAACGCATAGCGCTTCCCATCATACACACACAAAAAAACAGAACAGAACACCATATCGTGAGGCTCTACAATGCAGTGCCGAATTTACATTTTAAGAAGTTTTCTCCAGATAATGTCCGTCCAAGACTCTGTATCTAGAAATGGAATCTAGAACACATACACCCAGTGAAGATAAGATTTTTATTAGCTACGCTCTGCGCCCTCCCGGCAGTAGCCTAAAGAAAACAAAAATTGGCTTCCGTTTTCGACCGACCACCGACCGCACCGGGTGTGACTTTGTCCTCCCAGTCCCGTCCAGCCGACTTTGCCGAAGAAATCTGTTTAATTTGAAAATCCGCTTTTATTACAATCGGGAGGTCGTTCATGAAAATTGGTTACGCCGCCGGAATTAAATTAATTTTTATTAACGGCCAAAATTGGTGCGCTGCATGCGGTGTCGATTTGTATTAAGGAAGGCGGACTCGGGCTCGCGGAATAGTTGAAACGATAATGACTTCAAACGATGGCACTTGGGTGGATTTTAGATACCTTCCCGGTGACTTGGTAATGCGATTTGATTTCGTTTTTACTTTAAAGTATACTTTTGCCAGAGGGGATCAAACGGCAGAACCGTTGTATGCAAATTGAGGTTACGTTATTGTACCACTACAATACACTTTGTTGGGTACTGTTGATTTTCACTCAGATGTGAATAGAACTACCTTGAGAGGGATATAAGTGTTTAGGAGAATATATTTTTATTAAAGTAATTATAGATTCTTGATATTACCCCTACTTATTTGTTTGCGTTTCTTTCATGAGGACCCATAACACACGGGTCGTGAGTATAGTCCTCAATGTTTGGCTGCGTTCCACATTTGCCAAATCGTTTTGCATCTGGTCTGCCCATTTTGCACACTGCCCTCCTAGTTTTCTCAAAATTTATTTAGGTCCCTCCATTTAGGTAACGTTACCTAAATGGAATTCGATTGTGTTCAGAGCAGATGGAGTAGTCATGAATACATATTAAGCTGGTTTACAGAAAGAAAAACAGAACTAAGAGCTAAGGGACGTTTACGGAGTGTAAAAAGTTTAAGAGTATCCGAGAACTTCCTGGAGTTTAGGCCATCTGATCTACGAGCGTAATCAGTGATTTATTGGAGCATTATGAATGAAATTTATGCTTACACAGCCTCATATTGCTATGTATTGTCAAGTGGTAAGTTCATTGTCAGTTTGAGGATCTCCAAGAACTTCCTTGAGTATAGGTCATCGGATCTCATTCACGTATTTGGTAGTCTCTAAGTGGGGCTTCTATATCCCCCTGAAACCGCTCTTAAGACCATTGAGATGCCTTGAAACGTTTTGAAACGCTTCCAGAACCCCCATGAAATCGTCGTGAAATTTATCCGAGAGCCTCTGAACCTCACTCAAACCACTCTGAAACCTTCCGAAACGCCCTGAAACGCATTGAAAACCCTTGAAACGTTTTAAAACACTTCCAAAACCCCCATGAAGAAACCCCATGAGCCTCTGAGGCTCCCTGAACCCTTTTGAAATGCTTTGAAACGCCCCTGAAACCCCTATGAAATCTGCGATCCCTTGTGAAACGCTTTGAATCACCTCTAAAACCCCTACAAAACCTCCATGAAATTCCTGTTCTATCTCCTGGAACGTCCTGAAATGCATTGATCCGCTCTGAAAGGCCTCTAAAATCTCTATTGAGCATCCGTAAAATTTACCTGTGAGCCGCTGAAGCCCCCTAAAACACCTGTGAAACCTCCTGAAACACCCTGAAACGCATTGAAATGCCTTTAAACGCTTTGAAACGCCTCTGAAATCCCCATGAAAACTCCGCGAAATTCACCTGCGACTATCTGATTAAGGGGGTTTCTTAAGGGGGCCCAATACACCTCCTGAAACGCCTTGAAACGCATTGAAACACTTTGAAACGCCTCTAAAACTCCTTTAAAACCTACGTGAAAGTCACCTGAGAGCCTTTGAAGCTCTACCTTAAACCTCCTGAAACGCTTTGAAATGCTTCGAAACGCTTCGAAACGCTTTGAAATGCCTTTAAAATCTCTATAAAACCCCCGTCTTATTCTACACCTCTTTATTGTAGATATATCTCGGTTGCGACCCTCTGAAGGCACCCATAAACCAGCTGAAACTTCCTGAAAGGCCATGAAACGCCCCGAACCGCTTTGAAACACCTTGAAATGCTTTTAAACGCACCTGAAACCCACATGAAATCTCCGCGTAACTCACCTGAGAGTTTCTGCAGCCCCACAAAACCTTTCTGAAACCTCCTGAAACGCCTTGAAACTCCTCTAAAACACAAATGAAATCCATGTGAAACACACCTAGAACACTCTAAAGCCCTCTAAAATACCTCTGAAACCTCGTGAAACGCCCTGAAACGCCTTGAAATGCTTTGTAACGCCTCTGAAACCCCCCTTCAAAACTCCCTTGAAATCCCTCTGACCATCCCCTTTACATCTAAAAGCCTTGACCCGCTCCCCTTTGTATCTGCAAGCCACTTGCCCTTCTCAAACTTTTTTTGCAACCTTAGGTAATGAATCCATTTTGGTAAAAATTCTATTTTGGCAGTCCTGGCAGTCTGACGCGTTCATAATCAGTTCAACCTTTGCTGCTTCACGTTTTAGGTGGGTGAACAGTTCTGCCACCGTTCCAAATGTTCTAGCAATAATATCCATGTCGACTGTTGAGCCCGGCTCGTAGCATAACAGCAGGCGTGAGAGTCCAACAGGTCGTAGTACCCGGCGAGATTCGATAGAACTAGACAGATCGCCCGAAAGTCTTTTCGGTATTTTTTTTTACACCGCCCATCGTCACTTTGATCAATCTAGTGAGCTTTCTGGAGAAGCCGTTCTCGTTCATGATTTTCCACAGCTCTGTGTGGCCAATACTGTCGTACGCCGCCTTGAAGTCGATGAGCAGGTGGCGTTGGGACCTGGTATTCGCGGATTTTTTGGAGGATTGGTCGCACAGTGAAGATCTGGTTCGTTGTCGAGTGGTCATCAACGAAGCCGGCTTGCAAACTTCCCAAAAACTCATTCACTTCAGCTGAGAGGCGACGGAAGATGATCTGGGATAACACTTTGTAGGCGGCATTCAGAATTGTGATCGCTTGGAAGTTCTCACAGTTGAACTTATCACCTTTCCTGTAGGGGGTTCCTCCACTCCTCCGGTAGGTGTTCGGTCTCCTAGATCCGCACTATTATCGGGTGAAGGTAGGTGGCCAACATTTCCGGATCCATCTTGATGGGTTCAGCTCCGATACCATTCTTACCAGCTGACCTACTGTTCTTGAGCTGCTGGATAGCTTCCTTAACTTCCCTCATCGTGGGAGTTGGCTCGTTGTTGCTCCCTGCTGTACTGACGTAATTATTTCTCCCGCTCTGCGCTCTCTTCATCATCCAGTTGTTCGTCATAGCGCTGTATTCACGATGCTTTCGTCCTTATTCCTGCATCTATCGCAGCACTAAGCATTTGTGGAATGCGTTGAGATTCTGGTAGAACTTCCATGTGACACTTGTGAACGGCATATCAGCTTTATTTGTTCGCTTTCCGCTTTTTCCAGGCGGAGCATTTTCTCCTAGAAGAAGCGAGTGTGCTGTTTCCACGTTCTTTTATATCGTTCTACGTTCTGCCAACCTCGTTCTCACAAAACGATAGATTGCTTACATCTTATTATTATTATTGGCTCTTTATTATGGGGACCTAGGTTTTCTTCATTTCGGACGACCACCTTTCCAAAAAAAAAACTTCTCATCTTCTGCTTGTGGAATTGGAAGAATTTGTTTATCTACCAAATCTACAGTGATTTTACAAGCGCATTCTGGATGTTGATCTAACTCTAATAAACTCAAAAGCATATCAACTAAGGCACTATTTTTTGAGATGTTTTTCCATTTTTTCTGATGGAAGCTCAGTTGACAGATCTTCCCTTTAAATCCCCTTATACGTCAATGTCAAGGATATCCCTTGACGCTTCAGTGTTTCCAATACCTGGGAGTTTCAAGGATGTACCAGAAGATTTTAGGGTGTTTCAGGAGCGTTCTAGGTGTTTTCTAGGAGTTTGGGAGCATTCCAGGTAGTTTCAGGAGTCCCAGGGGCGTTCAAGGGTGTTCCAGCGGGTATCAATGCTTTTCAGGAGTGATCCTGGAGTGATCCAGATTTTTTCAAAGAATTTTAGGGGCGTTCCACGAATCCTCAAGAATTTTCCAGGGGGTCTAAGAGGGTCCCAGAGGTGTCGAAGGGCTGTTTTTGTGTAGGTTTAAGAGGTGTTCCATGGAATTTCAGTACGTTCCAGTGGGATTCAGAAGCGTTCTACGAGTTGTCGAGAGGTTAGCGGTGTTTCAAGGAGTATAAGGGGTGTTCCAAGGGGCTTCAGGGGGTCCCATGGGGCGTTCCAGGAGTTTAAGATGCATTCCAGAGGTTGCATGAGTGTCCCGGAGGTTTCTGAGACGTTCCATGGGGTTTCAGATACATTTCAGGTTATTCCAACGGGTTTCAGGAGGATTCAGGAGCGTTTTAAGGGCTTTCAAGGGGGCTTAGGGGCGTTCCATAGGTGTTACAGCAGGTTTCAGTGATATTCCACGGGGTTTCAGTGAAGTTTCTGGGTGTTCAAGGGATTTCAGGAGTGTTCATTTGGGCTTCATTGGGAGAAGGTTTCAGAGGAGTTCCATGCAGTTTCAGAGGTGTTCAAGGGAGTTTCAGGGGCATTCTAGTAGGTTTGAGGCGGTTTCAGATGCGTTTCATGGAGTTTCGGGTACAATCCAAGGTGTTCGAATGGGTTTCAAATGTACGATATCACCTGAAGCCCTGATGCATTGAAATATCTCTGTCGTGAAAGCCCTCTTCAACACCACCCAGAACGTGGAATAACGTTCACTTCATCCCTCGACGTTCCCCCGGTGGCCTATGGTAAGCAGGGGTTGAATCGTTTAAGAAACACCTGCGTAGGATCCTCGGCTGTCGATCGTTCACGTTGGAGGAGCTCAACACTACAGTGGCTTAAATAGAAAGTATTTATATAGTCCTGTCGTCTGTCGCCACTGTTTAGTCTCCCGCAAGATATTTCCAGCCTTACTCCCGATCACTTCATCGTGGGAGAGCCTCTTTTCTCTATGCTAGAGCACGACTACACCATATATCCTGTTGATTGGCTCAACCGTTATCAGGAGATGAAGCGCAGTGTCCAGAATTTCTGGAACCAACTTTGAGTTCAACAGGTTTCAAAATACCCCTTATGACGTAGAGAACATATAGATATACAGACAAATAGATAAAGGATGAATACGTGTGTTACACATACCGAGCAGGAATGAATAACTGACACATAACTGGAGCATACCAAAGTCAGGTATCATAACAAGACAAGGTATTGGCAGGTTACCCAGGTATTGAAAATTACTTATTTTGGTATTTGGCAGGTATTGATAAAATACCTTAACGAGTTATTGGTTTGGCGTTGAGGATTGCTTGAAGTATAATGCAATTATGAAAAAAAAAAAACTAACTACTTGTTTGGAAAAATCATTGATTATTTTTTAAGTAGTGTCATACCTGATGTCATTATTCACGCGTTATACACAGAATACACACCAGTTATTATTTAAGGTATTTTACCTCAATTAATACCTCAATCAGGTTGTAGGTATTCGGTTTTCTATACCTGAGTTAGGTATTCTACAGCAATTTTCTCCTGCCGGGATCTGTTGCAAATATGTAGAAAAACTAATCATAAAATATATAATAATTACACTCGAAAACCGGTTAACCTTCGATTAGTGTTATATTTCTAGGGAGTTCAGGCCAAACATGTCTGAAGGTCCTATCTGCAGAAGAGAGGCTCTCTTTGGTTTACCTCTCCTTCGTTAATATCTCAGCTGTTTATTTGTATTATGATTGTCTTCTTACATTAAACGATGGTCAAAACAATCGTCTTTTGATTTGTACTGCAAAAATAGTTGAAAAGTGTTCCATTACACTGCAATAATTGAAAGAGAAAGTGAACAAAGAGAGCCTCTCAAATGCAGATAGGACATATTGAAATGTTTGGCCTGAGTTGAATAAATATTCGGTTTCTATTCAGCGTAGTACACAGTTCCTCCTAAGCGCCAGTATTGGGCACCTGGTGGGGAATTTACTTGGAATTTCTAGTGCTACAGATTGCTCACAGCACGCTGGCTAAATCAATGTCTGAGACCCAGATCAGCGCCGAAGCGATGCACGGTGGTGACAGAGAAGACGACAACAACAACAGTGGCGATACCGCGGATCGAATTACCTCTTGAATGGTGCAAAGAAACCAAACGAGAGTTGTGGCTCAGCCTCTTCCTCATCTCTGTTTTACCATATTCATATACACATATCTGAGGTATAATTTATGAATGCATAGCGACACAGCATTCTTATCGCTGAGATCGTGATTCTATTCCGTAGTGCCCACCGGGAGCGCCCTCAGCATATCGAATTCTAAATCATATGTGTGTAAGAAATATTCCACCACACTCGACTTGGCCGTCCCCTTTCCTGGCTTCTTCGAAAATCTCAGCTCACCAGAGCTGACAGCTTTGTAGCGCTCTTATCGACGGGAAGCGATCTCCCAGGAGACGACAAACAACACACATGAAGCTCTGCTCTGCCCGCCAGCAATCGGCGAGGAAATTGTTTTGTGGAATTCGTTGAGATTTCCTGGAGGCTGATCAAAGGTGATAAATGTTTGTTTCTCACCTCCGTGTGTGAATCTGACTAAAACGAAGCAGAAGCGTCAAAAGGACATTTCATCTGTTGCAGTCTGTGAGATGGTAATCTTTTTTGCAACCGCATAAAATGCAACACTCGCTCGAAAAGTAAATATCCTCTTTCGAAAATTGCAAATGTGTCCCTACTCTTTCCTTTGGTTGTTTTGAGTCATAAACAAAAGGAAATATGAATACCTCTATCCGTGTTTGTTTGGTCGTGCAAGAAGTCCGGAGATGGCACGGATAAGGGGATGCATGAATAACTGTCCACTGCGCTCAAAAGAACATAAAATATGGAGGATGCTAGGTTTGCTTTCTCGCAGAAGTATATTTGTAAAAGCGATTAAAATCGCTTGAAATTGTACCCGTTGGTTGACCTAAAATGACAAATGGTGGATTTCTGAACAAATAGCTGCGATCAAGGGCGCTGTCAGCAAGGATTGTCTGAAATAAGTTGAATTCGTTTGTCTATAGTTTATTTCAGATGTTTATTCTGAAAATATGACGTACGACAAACTTGTATCGTTTTGTTTTTTTTCTGCAATTGAGTTTCTGCATATAAAGTGCAGTTTTTTTTAATTCCATGAAAGAGGGGCTTCTGGTTGCCCCCTGAAGTACTGGACTATTATGGATATTATTCTCTGGATGGTGGTTCATGCAAATATACATTACACTTCGAATTCAGCAAAATAAAATTCAATTACCATAATTATGCGTGAAATCAATCTTCATTTGACTTTCACAGCAACTGCAGTGTTCCATCAGTTCAAACTGAAAACCCAACCATAACGCCTTGAAGTGACACGTCAATTTAAATCCGCGCCACGTGACCCGCACCAACAGCTAACTACAGCTGCCATCATCATTATCATCTAACCAACGAAAGCCAAAGTCTGCGAATGGCTTTTCGATTCAGTCAGTCAGTTTCACGCACAATTGTGAATGAATAAGAAATCTACGCCATTACGCCATTTCCCAGCCGCCACAAAGCCACAGGACAAAGGCAGGCCAATTTTCCAATTCAATTATATTGTTGACGCAAAAGAACAACCTTGGGTCGACCATAGCCAGAAAGAGAGCAGAGCATCTTTATGGAATCACTTAACCGGCAAATTTGCCAGAAGCACGCCATGCCGCCATTTGTATGGAATCAATTAACGGCACCGGCCTCCAGGACCCACAGCGAGCGGGGGATCGATTTGTTTCGTGATTTGGTTGTCTAAATCAGTTCGACAACGAGTGAAACGTCAACAAACTTTATGAAGATTGAGGTCCATGAATTAATTTCGCTTTCTTTCAATTACCCTTTTGAGAGTTTTCTCAATCGTCCACTTATTTTCATGAGCTTACGCAAATATTTTCCATGATTCCTGACTTTCAACAAAAATGATAAGCAGCATAGCGGTTTGATCCCTGCTATAGATCCCCTGCTTAAGCTCCCGTCGTCGTAACCCATTATCAAGCTTCAACAAACCACTCTCATTGCCTCATTTTGGACGACTTCTGGACCTTCGCACGTGTACCTAATTTAGATGCAAATTAGCACTTGCATGTTTTAATGGCCAAAATCCGCTTTATTATTAAAACGCAATCTTTTGCGTACTTTTCCGAGTTCCACAGCCACTTGAAGCGGAACCGAAATCGACAGTTCCCCCTTCTTTTCTGGTGGTGCTTTGCAGGCATGTCCTTTAATCTCTCGCACCGTCCGCCAGTAGGTAGTGGTTTATTAGCACAGTGAAAACGCTGAAATCATCATACATTGAACCCCTTTCTCTACTGGCCTGATATGGTTTGGTCCGGTGCGCCCCTTTTTGGACAAGGACGAGAACTGAAGGACTGGTTTTTCGAGTTCATAAATAACGTAATTACTTCGTTTCCCTTCTTGTGCGGGGTATGAGTTACATACAAGTTGTTTGCAGTATGCGTAATGTATAAATTAAGAGTCAGACCAGTTTGTAGTCCTTAGACGCTGACTCATTGCGGAGATTTGTTAACTGACGTTAACAAAGCATTGCAAGTCCTAATCTGAAAAACGTAGGTCAATAAGATGAGATTACAAATTGAAAATGGCTAGCCTAGAGTCTTCAGGTTGTCCAATTTCGGAGTTTCTTCTTGGAAACACAACCACCACCAGTCTAGTAGGCAGTCTTGTTAGATATCACAGTCAGTGACACCTTTTCGTCCATTTTAGGCTGCCTTTGTCTCCGACATTCGCAACACAAGCAATCAACTGTTCGAAACCAAAATGTCAAACAAATGTGCTTGTCCACGACAGTGTCTTCGGGAGACGGTTCGGCCCTTGCTTTTTTTCTGTCTTCTTCCATAACAAGAGCTGTTTTGGCAATATGTGTGTTGTATTCAATTAAGCAAGCAAGAATAAACTAGTATTAACATATACAATCAGAATTGGCTGAAATATATGCGAAAAGCTAGACTTAAGCAAATGTCGTCGTGTCAGACGACATTGATTTTACTCTTTTTTATGTTTTATGATCTTCGTTTTACCGCTCGTGTTGTGTGCAAGAGGCAACGGAAGAGCACGAGTGTAACAAATTAAGCTGACAATCGACCGCGGCAATGTAATAAAGGTAGCGAAAAGTGTCGAATGTTTACAAGACTGCTCGTTTGGCCTGTCCACCTTTTCAAAAATGTTCTCTGATTCTCAAGTGCACCCCCATATTTTGATTGGTATCCTAAAAGAAGTAACTGGTCAAAATTTCAGCCAAATCCATTGAAATTAAGAGGTGCATCAAATCAATTTTGTGTTTTTCGACTATTTTTGAACTTCAAAAAATCATAACTACACTAAAACTTGTCAAAACTTAATTCTTTCGGCAGAAATTGAAAGCTATACTTGCTACAACTTCTCCGAACAACGTGTGCTAATATAATTGAAGGAAACATGTGTAATTATCACATTTGTAATCAGAAATTCTTAAAAAGTTGATTTTTTGATACATTTCGTTCTGGAACACCCTAATATACGCAATAAGTTGGATTTTTCAAAACGGCGTCATGTTCTCCAATGTTTTTTGATTATTTGCTTCTTTAACACCAATGCTGTAGGAGTTGAGCAAAAATTACTAAACTTCGTGAAAGCCAAAATGTGGTCTAAAAACTAGCTTTTCGGGTGCAATCACGCTTTCGCGCGCAAAAAGAGGCATTGCGCCAGCACTGATATGATAGCCAACACCTGTGGTGGGTGGTAGCCAAGGCAAACTACAAGGAAGCAAAGCTACTACGTTCAGTACAATTTCGCGCTACAGCGTGATTGCCTCCAAAAAGCTAGTTTTTAGGCCACATTTGGCTTTCCCGAATTTTAATATTTTTTGTTCAACTCCTACAGCATTGGTGTCAAAGAAGCAAATAACCAAAAAACATGAGAGAATATCAAGCCGTTTTAAAATATTAAACTTATTACGTATATTAAGGTGTTCCAGAACGAAATCTATCAAAAAATCAACTTTTTAAGGTTTTTCTGATTACAAATCTGCCCATAACTGCATAATTGTAACATTTGCAGTTTTTGCCAATATTGATTTAATACTGGGAATCATCTCCTAATCATCAATACTTTCATCTACCCAAATGAACTTTATAAGTATGTTCTGTAAAATGTGAAACACATGCCAAGTCGTTTTGTCTCATTAGCTAATATTCATGAATGTAACCGCATAACAGTCACACTGGAAATACTTACTGGCCTCATAGCGTACCATCAATCATATTTTGGTCTGATTATTTTTTTGACTGTTCGTCCAGCATACAAGAAGAACTGTAGAAAATTTCATTGCAATAGGATTAATTTTGAATTATTGTAAAATTTTTGAAATTTCGTTTCGTCTCCAAACTACCGCATGTTGCAAACTTTAAACTCCATTTTCTCCCATGCCAACTTTTGTCGAATGTGACTGTTATGCAGTTATGGGCAGAATGTGATAATTACACATTTTTTCTTCAATTTTATTAGCATACGTTGTTCGGAGAAGTTGTAGCAAACACGTATAGCTTTCAATTTCTGCCAAAAGAATTAAGTTTTGACAATTTTTAGTGTAGCTATGCAATCATAATATGGGGGTGGACTTGACAATCAGAGAACATTTTTGAAAAGGTGGACATGCCTACTGCTCGTAGGTGCTCGGGAAGGTCATCATTCCTAGGAATCATTATCGTCCTGAACAAAAACATTGGCACTTACCTATCATCAGTGATCCGGTCAGTCCAAGTGTGTTGAATAACTTTGCCATCTCGGAGGCCACCATTGGTATGCTGATTTTGTTCGAGGGTGGAAGCGATATGGTTTTGAATCCAAATTTATCGGTGGCGTGCGACCTCAACGAACCTAGCGTTTTTATGTTTCCGGAACCGTTGGTTTGAGCTTCCGGCGCAAACGGCTACAGTTGCTGTTGGAAATCGACTGTTATCTTGACTTTATAGATTAACGGCTACGCAGTCTTAGGGCTCAAAAAACGAGTTTTATTATTCACTCGACGTTTCGACACGGGGATATAGTGTCTTTCTCAGGGGGAAAATAAATATTACCGTTTTTGGTCAAATGTTTAAATGTCAACTTTAAATGTCTCGTTTTGTGTCGTTTTTGGTACATGCTTACACTTCGGAATCACTTAAACAGTTTAACGGTTTTTTGGTAATGGCGTCATTGGCGACCAAAAACGTTTATATTGATTTCCCCCCTGAGGAAGACACTATCCCCGTGTCGAAACGTCGGATGAATAATAAAACTCGTTTTCTGAACCTTAAGACTGCGTAGTAGGTTGTCCCAAATTGCACATGGTCAAAAAGCTTGGGGGCTCACCCTGCAAATGATACACAGCAAAAAAAAAATCTTGTGATATCACATCATTTTCGGTGCACATCAGTCGCGTCGTAAAAGTGATGTACAAATTACATCCTTTCCACGCAGCAAATTAGCCGCCGCAGCTTAACAGAGGGTCTAGCAATCACTAGAACCGGAACGATAGATGATTCATATATAAGTAAAATATTGGCATGGATTCGTACACGGATCCGTTGATTGTGAGGCATATCCCTTGCCTCTAGGCTATTCCACCGAGTTGGATGGTAGAAGATAAATATGATACTGCTTCTAGGTATTTGCTGGAATGGGTTTGTTGACACTTTCCGGTGCCAACTAGGGTGTACATGGTAAGTGTGATAATTGTTGGAAAACGATGCAACAGAGTGAAATTACGTTCAAAATTGGATACGTCGCCAGAAATTACGCGCCTGGATATTACAAAATTATTTGCTGTGTAGCTAAGGGTGTTAGAAACAAGCTTTTGTATGACGGCAACTTTCAGAAATGACGTTTAGAGGTCGCCCCGGCGAGATTTTTGAAAAATGGCCATTTTTCATAATAAATTTCATACAAATATTTTTTACCGTACAAAAATTGGCAATACCCACTATTTTTATATTTTTTACAGCTTGGTATAGATCCAAACTTCTTGGGGAAAATAATTAACGACATGTTTTGCAGGTAACTTTTTGATACTGAATTTTTGTATTTACTAAAATTTGTCATTTTTTGATATACTGTGCATTTTACCCATCATAAAAAGTATCTGAACCTTATGCTAATTTAAAACAATTTCCATAAAAAGATCGGAATTTTATGAGGTAAAACTTTGCCGAAGACAGCATGGCGTTTTTTCTATCCGTTTTAGAGTTATTCACAATTTGCTATTTGGTGAAATTTGAATTTTTAGGTATTTTTTTTCTAAAAATGTCACATAACATCCCAAAAACACATGGAAAGTAAAAAATCACGTATGCTCAACAAGTTTTTGTCCTGATTGTGTTATGGAATTATGGTGACATCGTTGATTAATTTTGATTTTTTGTTATTCAATCCCTCCATATAGAAGTTAACTGGCAAAGATTTTAAAAAAGCTAGCTCTATTGACAAGCTTCGTACTGCCTATTGATTTTTTAAAGATATTCTCCACAAAATGTTAAATATATTTTTGCGTTTATCTTACTTTCCTATCGATATTCTCAATTATTTTTCTACACGAAAACGTATGAGTTCTGGACCAGTGAAACAGCCCAGGGAACAGTGGCAAAGTGAATAATGGCGAATAAGTTGCTCCATAAAAAATTCAAATTGCGATTACGAACATCTTACGAAAGAATACCAATATGTATACCAATTCAAGACATTCTAAAAAAACAGAGCATGTCTTTTTTGATATTTACTGATTTGAACTATCTTATCAACACCGGAAATAAGATACACCGAGGCAAATTGAAACGGGTGGGATGAGATGAACCAGTGAGTTAACGTAATGTTATCCAAGGTTAGAACAATTTGATTACCAAACACATAGGGTAGGTAATCATGAATTGAACCAAATTGCGGCTTTCTGAAGCAGCGGTACTTTTGATCGATTTTTTCATCCACATGGAAATAATTTACTACGGTAAATTTACTACAAAAAATTCCTTCCTGAGACAAACGTGGAGATGCAGCGATTCGCGGTCTTTATAACAACGTTTGTCTTACTAACATTCCCTTCCATCCTCGATGACCGTAAGGACGTGGCCGGCGCCGTTATTGACCCTATTAAAGTTGAGAGCTCTCGACCTGTGTACATTGAGAATAGTAAGCTAGTCCCAAGCCCTATTCATTGGTTCCTTGTGCAATTTCGATTGCTCTGGTCAATCACGGAGTAGCAACTACGAATTGTGCGGTCATCTATGCTCATGCTC
The DNA here is from genome assembly GCF_035046485.1 of Aedes albopictus. NCBI lineage: Eukaryota > Metazoa > Arthropoda > Insecta > Diptera > Culicidae > Aedes > Aedes albopictus. Next base: position 434,401,631 of record NC_085138.1, read on the forward strand.
ATGCTGCTCATGCTCACATGGAAATAATTTACTACGGTAAGGTCTCACGTATATGAAAGCCACGGGTATTAGCTTTCCGTAAAGTGGCAAAAAGTTAACATTTGCACCAAATTTCATTGAGAAATTCAATTATTTGTCAATAGTGATTTTAATCTTAATTTGAACCAATTTTAATCTAGATTTGAACTAGTGGCGGCAGCAGCTCGAGCAATTCCCGCAACAGCCAATTTCATGCTAAACAACTAAAAATCACATGGATTTGCTAATTCTCATAACTCTTTTTCATTAGGCAGTGGAATTTCAGCTCAGAATGTTCGGAATCCTTCAGGAATTCGAAAACTAAATTTGGAATTTTCCATCGCCCAAGAGTAAACAAAGCAACCACTAGCGCAGTCTGCAGGCCAACACTGGAAGCTCGCCCCCATCCACTAGTTCAAATCTAGATTTCAAATGGTTCAATTCAAGATAAGATTCTCCAAGTAAGAATTACTTAAATTTGATAATTTTATGACAAATAATGGGGAATCTTATTCGGTTGGTCGATTCTACGATAAATAAGCTTTCATTTGACGTGATCACTTATTGCGTGTGATACAATGCATGAGCTGTACGAGTGCACCTAAAATGTGCTTTCTCTGGGGGGGGGAATGGGTGGAATCTCAGTGATTTTTGAATTGCCTGTTTTCCATGACAAAAACGCATTTTCAATGCTTATAAAGTCCATGTTATCAGGTTATATTACGGAAAGCTGTTTACCATCTTTTTCGGGACAATATTTGCCTAAAAAATACGTCGTTTTAATGAATTTCGAAATGGTTCAAATTAAGATTACAATTTGACTAGTTCAAAGTTTGATTTCTTACCCTACACGGCATACAATAAGACAAGGTAGGCTATAATTGGTAAACAACAGTTTTGGACATAAACAAGTGACGTCATTTTTATCGTACTAAATGTTGATCAAAATGATAGGCACTACTAGAACGTTTTATTCATGTCTTTGAACGATTAGAACAACATCATTGAACAATAAAATCAGCATGTTTTGCGGAATGTATCACCTTCTAAATGGTATAGAAAATGTGCCGTGCGTTTGATTGTGTATTATGCCCGTATAAACCATTGTCAGTACATAACCGTTAAAAATGCCATGGCCTACTGAGGCATCTCAAAATCTTTCCTAATGATAAAGTTTCTCGCTAGTAGGTACCTTTCTGTATCAAATCAAATGGATTTGTCAACGGAAACGAAAATTCAATAAATGATCACCATTATTCCTAAACACAATCAAAACAAAAAATTTTTGAGCATACGTGATTTTTTACTTTGTATGTGTTTTTGGGCAGTTCTTTTGTGATTTTTTTTTAAATACCTAAAAATCCCGTTTTCACTAAATAGTAAATCGTGAATAACTCTAAAACGGATAGAAAAAACGCAATACTGTCTTCGGCAAAGTTTTTCCTCATAAAATTCCGATCTTTTTATGGAAATTGTTTTAAATTAGCATTAAGTTCAGATACGTTTTATGATGGGTAAAAGGCAAAGTATATCAAAAAATGACAAATTTTAGTAAATTCAATAATTCAGTATCAATAAGATACCTGCAAAACATGCCGTTAATTATTTTTCCCAAGTAGTTTGAATCCATATCAAGCTGCAAAAAATATAAAAATAGTAGGTATTGCCAATTTTTGTACGGTAAAAAATATTTGTATGAAATTTATTATGAAAAATGGCCATTTTTCAAAAATTTCGCCGGGGCGACCTCTAAACGTCATTTCTGAAAGTTGCCGTCATTCAAAAGTTTGTTTCTAACACCCTTAGCTATCATTTGCAGGGTGAGCCCCCAAGCTTTTTGACCATGTGCAATTTTGGGACAACCTACTGCGTAGCCGTTAATCTATAGAGAACTTCTACAGTTCATACGTCAAGTGATCCAGAATCTAAGGATCGTAGGAGGTCTATTTCCTCAAGTTTAAGCCTACAATCTTCGATAGTTCCGTCAGCTGTACCACTATCTCAACAGCAGTTTGAGATCGCCTTCTTCAGAAAGAGCATCGTCCATGTAGAATCCTTATAGTATAACATTTGCACCTAGCAGTTATCAGTGCCCATCATACCCTGCCAATTTGATTGACACATATGTATCCAGGTGTACATGACGTCCCGTAGGTCACCGTGATGAGCTGGTATCGCTGAAGCGATTGAGTTGCACGTATTAGCCACAGCACTTGCAAAAACTTGCGGTCCAGAGCATGAACCCAAACCTACCGTAATATCTTCTCTATATCGGCCTTGAAAACAAAACGATCGTAGCGAGGGTTGCAGTTTGAGTTCTTTACCTTGACAGCTACCGTTGATAGGAAAACTTCATCGCAGGGGGCACGTACGAGAACACTTTGCGCAGGAGGCCCCGGGAGACTAGTTCACTGAAATCACCAGGATTGGCAATCTTCAAAACTGGTCAGCCGTTGAACGAGAATGTGTACTTCGTGAGAGGGTGAGAGATGAACGAGGTTTTAGAACGACGAACTGTAAAACGGACCGATCATTGCACGTGAGTGAGACCGTATGGAGCCTTCTTGAACGCTAACCTGGGAAGAGTTTTTGAAGTGCTTCTGGAGAAATCCCGAGAAGGATCCCGGAGCAATACCGGGATGAATTTGTGGAGATATCTCGGAGGATTCCCTGCAGGAATCTAGGGTAGGCTCCTTAAAAAAAAACTCAGAGAGGTTCCCCGAAGGAGTCGTGGAAGAAATCCCTGAAAGTATCGGGAGGAAATGCTTGAGGAATTCAGGAAATTTCCCAGTTAAAATTATTATAAACATCTTGGAATCTTTAATTTACATCCCTGTGAGAATAAGCCGTGAAGATTTTTAAGAGGGAATTTGTTTTGAAAATTCCTTCAGAGATTCAATCAGCAACTCCTCCAGGAAATTTTCCATGGGTCTATCTCAGGAGTTTCTCAGTAAATTTATCAAACTTGTCCACGGGCTTCTTTAGAAATTCTTCCTGAGAAATAAACATTTCTTCCGATATTCTATTTTATTTTTTTCTGCAGGCTTTATTTTCATAAATATGTAGGGGTATCTCCAGGAGCTCTTCCATGGATTCCTCAAGAAAACTCTTCGAGGATCCCTCAGAAATTTATTGAGGAATGTCTTCAAGAGTTCCAAAAGTACCTTTTTTCAAAATTTCTGCAGACATTTTCAAGAGATTCCTTCAGAAATATCTTTCATTTACTTCAATAGGTATCTCTCAAGCAACTTTATTTTAACATAATTTCCAGAGTTTCTACAGAAGTTTCACAAGATTTTTTTTCTACCAACTTAGGAGATATCTTAAGAAATTTTTTCGAGTATACATTCAGAAATTCAACCAGAGATAATTTCAGAAATAAATTCTGTTGGAGAATCCGCCAGGTATTTCTTTGAAAATGCCTTCAGGGATTCTTTCAAGAATTCTGTCATTTATTTTTTGTGCGAGTTCTGCAAGAACTTCTAAAAAAAATCATTGGAGAAATATCTGAATCCTAAAGGAATTTCTCAAGGACTTCTTGAAAGAACCATTGGAAGAATCTCTATAGTATTTTTAAAGAAAGTTCAAGAGCAATTTCTGAAAAACTCGATGGAAGAACTTTCGAATTAATCCCTTGCTGAAATTCATCAAAAGATCTCTAAAATTTTGAAGATGTTTTTTGAGATATATTAGTAGATATCCCTAAAAGAATGACAAAAAGAATACGAAGCAAAATTTTTGAAAGAATCCCTGAAAAAATCAGAAGAAACTCCATTTGAATCGCTGTAGAAATCTCAGGCTGAATATTTGTCATAAAACCCAAAGAAATTTAATGTAGGAATCTTGAACTTATGAAGAAACTCTTGGAGAAGTATCTGGATATACACTTAAGGAAATTCAATCTCAAAAGTTGTAGAGGATTTTTTAGAAAAAAAAACTGAAAAAAAACACTAAATTAAAACTCTTGGAAGATTTTCCAGAGGTTATATTGGAGCACTCTGTTAACGTATTGGGAATCTCTGGAAAGCTTGCTGAAAAACCATTGAAAGAATTTTTGAAAGAATCTTCGAAAGCCATTCTGACGGATTTGAATTTGAGCAGGAGTTTCCAAACGAATCCCAAGAGGAATTTGTATAGTTATAATCCATGTAATTTCAGAATGAACTCATAGAAATCAAACGCAAAGAATTCATGGAGAAAATTCTGGAGAAATTCTTGGAAGAATATCTTAAGGAAGCCCTGTGGAAACTTCTTAAGGAATCTCTAGAAGAACTTCTGAAGGAGTCTGTGGAAGATTTTTTTTCAAGAAATCCTCGAAGGCGTTTCTGGAAAAATCCATAACTTTTGATTTTCTGGAAAAATGGCTTAAATGTTCTGAAATACAAATTCTTAGGTGATTTCCTTTAAGAATTCTTGTACGGATTTCTGAATGAATCTATTGAGCAATTTTTGAGGAAACCCATGAAAGCTTTTCTAGAGGAGTAGAGACATTTGTAAAGGATCATCCAGAGAATTGGTGAAGCAATCCACAGACGATGTTCTCGAAAAACTTTCAGAAAGCAATTTATGGAAGACCTACTAAAAGGAATTCCTAGAGTATTTTCCAAATGAATTCATGGAGCTATTTCGGAAAAAATTCCAGATAGGTTTTATGGAAGTGATCTTGAATTGATTTATAGGATTTTATTTAGGAAAATTTGGATGAAAATTTGAAAGAAAACCATGCATTTTCCAAAGAAATCGCTGGAAAACTCTTGAATAAATTCTAGGAGACACCTCCAAAGCATTGCTGAAAGATTTATTCAAAAATTCTATGGAAGATTTTCTGAAGGAGTAGCTCGAGAAATTTCTGAAGAATGGGAATTTTATGATGGTTTTCTAAATAAATCCTTCGATGAACATTTGAATAACTCCTTCTCCCAAAGAATTTCTGTAGGATGTCTGCGTAATTTCAAGGAGGAATTTCTGAAGCAATCCATGCAAGATTTTCTAAAGTAATGTTTTGGGAAATTTTGTAATGATAGCTAGTGAAAGATATAAATTGATCACTGTAAAAACCTGAAGAAATCTCTTGAGAACATTTTCCAATTGAATATTTGATAGGGTGTCGTTCCTCCACGTGGGAACTTGTGGGGTGACCATTGAAAAAAAAAATTCTGGAAAATAATCTGAACGAATTTCTAAAAAAAAACTTGAAATATTTCTTTTATTCAGAGGGGTCTCCTGGGAGAAGTCCATTATCACAGAGTGATTTGCTTATGAGAAGGCGAAATAGAAACTTCCCAGCATGGAAAAGGTTAATTTCTTTAGAGAAGCACAACATTGTGAAAAATGGCACGGGTATTTTTTCGTATATGTTTAGGGGGCGCAAAAAAATAAATTAAAAAAACCCAGATTAATCCACCTAGTGGTGATAGTGCCTTTCTCGTCGAATATGTTATGTTGCTTTTTTTTTAAGCCAGCATATTGAAATGTTTAGCAAAAAATGCTGGAAACCATGTATATATTTTGTGCGCTTATAAATGGCTCTGGGTCCCCCCCATAAAAATATAGGTATTATCTGACCAAAGTCAAGGGTGTCATAGCTGCCAAAACTACTCGTTGTTGCCCAGTTTTTTAAGTCATTAGTACTTTTAAAACTACTACTGAATCGTGCATTCAGCTTCTTATATCAGAACCATATTCAGCCTCTACTGTGTCTTATTCAAGAGATTGAGCTAATACGGCAAGCCGTATTCAGCCTCTCCTGTCGTTGAATCATATTCAGCCTCTTGTATGCCTTATTCAGGAGATTGAGCTAATACGGTAAGCCGTATTCAGCCTCTCCTGTTGTTGAATCATGTTCAGCCCCTTCTGTATCGTTTGAGGAGGTTTTAGCTAACACGGTAAACCGTATTCAGCCCCTCCTGTCGTTGAACCATATTCAGCCTCTTCTGTGTTTTATTCAGGAGATTGAGCTAATACGGCAAGCCGCAGGGCACGCCGTATTCAGCCTCACCTGTCGTTGAATCATATTCAGCCTCTTCTGTATCGTTTTAGGAGGTTTTAGCTAACACGGTAAACCGTATTCAGCCCCTCCCATCTCATTTTCAGAAGACTTTAGCTAATATGATTTTCAGCAGTTTCAGAAGATTTTAGCTAATATGGTTTATTTCTAATTGACGATTTGTTTTAGCAGGTTACAGTAACGTCCTTTAACTCATCACTATATGATTCAAGTTATACACATCGTAGCATGTAAAGTCGTATGGTGTGTTTACATCAGATGGAAGGAGAACATTATAATGTGCGTCTGCATGACCTGGTCTCGTCAAATGCAGTAATATTGGTAAATCAGTATTACTGTAACTTGGTGGTTCAACTTTAACAAACCGTTGTTCTCCGTTTTCGTTATGCAGCATGATAAATATAATTCGTTCAAGAGCCATACTGAGAGCAAACAGGGTGTCAAGGTTACCGAATAATCTTTCTGAACAACATATCTGAAGAAGGTTAAACAATGTGTCTGATTCCAAACCAATGGTATTTTTGATTTTATCGAAGAGATGTATGTTTTCTATTACGGTTTGGAATGCAATTGCTCTAAGATCAAAAGAAAAACTTTCATTTCCTACCACTGCATACGAAATCGCATTAAATTGGCAATCACCATCTCCAGTTATTGGAATCTCTAAGAATCCATTCAATGTTTGAACTGACAATAGTCTATCTCTGTTACATTCGAAAATATTAATAGGTAAATTTCTTAAGTAGCTTGCAATGTGGTCAATATCACTTTTGTAACGCATTACATTGTTATCTGTAGAAGCTACCAGCAACTCTTCTGAATTAGTAAATGTATACGGATCGTTATAGAATACCTGTTGAACATTTTTGAGCAATTTTTCATTTCCATTCTCATATGCATCATTGGTCGTATCTACTGAATTAATCCAATCTCTAATGTTGTGATGTATATTTAAATGTTCTAAATCTGATTCAACATCACTGTACTGAAAGGATAAATCTGCAATATTCCTATTGCTAGATCTGATGCTATTACCTTCAGATGATAAGTCCACACAAGATGCTATTGATTTACTATCTATGGATACTATATCGGAAGACTTTTCATACAGTTGAATATTATAGTTATCAATTTTGTTCACATCATTAAGGCATGGTTGCTCACTACAAATAATACAATATATTGGTTTATGATCAGAAAAGTAGCATTCGTAAACTCCAGCAGTAATATTTTCAAAATTGGCGTACACTATATCTAGACGTGAACCCAAAATAGTTGTTGCTTCTGTTGTCGGTAGTTTCGAAACATATGAAAGGCTAATCATAAAAGAACTAAACTCATGGACTTGTGCATTCTTTGTATCATTAAGATTGAAATTAAAATCACCTATGACAATAGTTGGACAAGATTCCTCCAACTGAAATTGAACCATTGTATCTTTAAAATCGCAAACATTTACTTTTGGTGATTTGTATCCACTTATTATCAGGATTCCATTGACTACTAATTTTACCAAATCTATGTGACTGTGGTAATGTCCCTTTTGATCTGCATTGAATTCGGTAGAATGGTCGACAACGTTTGCTTTTAAACTGCTTCTTACAAAACAAATAATTCCTTTGGCAATGTTCTTTTTAACATATTCTGGGTATTTCATAGTATCTGAACGATAAACCAAATCGAATCCTGGAAATTCAACCTTTTCATTAGCGTACAAGCAAGTTTCGGAGAAAATCAATACATCACAACGGAAATACCATGGGTCCACGTTTATGTGATTTTTATTCGCTCGTAATGACCGAATATTCAAATAAACTACTTTGAGTCCTGATACGTCAACTAAATTATTGTAAGCAAGTGACAATGATCGTTCTTTTCGTAGTCTATTCATTTCGTTCAAACAAGCATCAATTGTATGATTACTTTTCATGTTTCCTGGAAAATTACCTAAAATATAAAGTCCTGAAAGACTCGTCACGCGGCTAAGCTCTACATACACTAGCTGGCGGGTAAGGTTACCAGATTTCCTGAAATCAATACAGACATGTGTGTATGTTTGACCTTGACTTTTATGAATAGTTAGAGCTTCGCAGGGTACTATTGGAAACTGGTCCCGTATCATCTGGTAATCCTTCTGGAAATGAGTTGTCAGGTTGTATAGTTTCCTAGGGATGGGCGTCCAACTGAGGTTGATTCCGTTGTTTTCCATGAAATTTCTATATTGCTGTCGTATCTTACTGCCTACATTATTAGAATCGAATTTTAAAAATACAATAGTGGGTTTTTCTGTCCCAGGATTGCAAAACACATATTCCAAAACTCCAGTTGCTCCATTAACTAATCCATCTGACACGTCAAGATTAGCTGTCAGCATGTATTTAATACCTTGTTTGAACCGAATCTTATAGGGATATCCTCCACAATCTTTAGTTGGGCGTTCACTCCACATTTTAATCTTTGCAGCTATTTGATTTGGTTTTAGTTTTCCTGTAATTGTGTCAACAGCGTTGCACTCTATTTCAGGTGCGAGTGATTCCGATATCTTCTTGTCATTGTATTTATCAACATTTGCGTTTGTATAGTACAGTCTGATGGCCTCATCGGGTACTTGATCTTCCTCTATTTCTCTGGATTTTATTATTTTGATGTCTTCGTCGGTCATTTCTCCACGAGCAAAACTATTAAGAGCTTTAACAAAGCTCAAATCATCTTTCTGCCGCATAACCTCTGTCAGCTCATAAAGGTTAAATTCGTCCCATAATGGTGAGATGTTCGTCTTAACTAGACTGTGCTTCGGAGTTAAGAAGATGGCTGAGTCTTTTACGGGTGGTAATTGAAGAAAATCGCCCACTGTGATTACCGATAATCCACCAAAGGTTTCATTTCTTCCAGTGATTTGCCGCAACCTTGTATCGATCCGACTGAAAATAGTGCTTCCAACCATTGATATCTCATCAACTATGACCAATTGGCAGTCCTTCAATTGTTGTCTTAAATTGTTGGCAACATCCATGGGTAAATCCGACATTTTCGCATTTTCTTGTAGTGGTAGAGCAAATGCAGAGTGTAATGTGTTTCCTCCGATGAGAAAGGCGGCTTTTCCAGAAAATGCACATAGCAAAACTTTAATGGAATCAGTGTTTTGGTCTCTCAGGACTGTTGTTGAATATTCCAAATGATATGTGATGAGCTGGAAAATTGTAGAAATAACCATACTTTTACCCACTCCAGCAGATCCCGAAATGAAAATTCGAAGAGGTAACTTTCTAGTGCTGAATGACTTGTAGATGTGCATTACGATTTCTCTCTGTCGCTCGTTCAACTTACATAGCATATCAAAGAGATTTTTTTCAGGTATTTTTGGCGGGGCAGTGTAAATGAAAGGTACATTATTTTTTGGACGATCTATGCCCACTTGCACGAGGATGTCGATCTCTTGATCCTTAGGAATTTGATTTTTCTCAAAATCTTCAATTTCATCTGCATCGGCTATTTGTCTGTGCTGTTCAGCTGCTAGCATAGCATCATCCAATCGATCGCTAGACAACTTGAACAGGTTATCGCGATTTCTTTCTATCAACTCTTTGTTTTCATTAAACTTGGCGCTCCAGTTAGTTGACTCAATTTCCTCCTCTTCGTTTCTCCATGGAAGAAATAGCAGCAGTTGTTCGCGAAAGAAGTTGTCCGGATCTTTTTCATACGTATATCGCACGTGCCGTACAATTCGGGCCGTCCTGCGGCGATTATTCTCAGAGTCATCTTTCTCAGTGTCTGACTCGTTACCTTCATCGTCCGAGTCCAAGTTCTTGTCTCGTCTTGTTTTCTTCGCTGTTTGAAAATAATATGCAGCATATTCAGCCAAACAAACATCATCCAAAGCTTTTCTTTCAGAATAATGGGTCAGAATATCTTTTCCTACAATGTCAGTTGAATCAGGATCCATTGCTTGCAACTGCTTGGTTGATTTCAAGAACGCTACTCTTGTATCACTGCGCCCAGTGTTTATGAATATAGCAGATCGACTGAACTCTGTTATAGGCGTCCCCAAGCAATGGTATACTGCTTCTGATGTTGATATCACGTGTCCGTTCAGGAATTTGTTCATAATGCACCGTAACCGATCCTGTAAATTACGATCACCTTTGTCCAGTTCAGTTTGAAGATCTTTCAGTCCTTTTGAAAGCCCGGCTTCTCCTTTTGCCACATAATCCACAATGTACGATGCTACAGCATATTCGTCCACAACAAGTTGCAAATCGACATTTGACTCCATCAAATTGAGAATTATTCGATTGTAAGTATTGATATCTACCTCACAACTTCTGCGCTTGTAAAAAATTGTCAACTTATTAATAGAGCTTCTTAAAGCTGTGAAATATGTCTCCTCTGACATTTGAAGCTGCTCCAAAACTTCATCAAAACTTTTAACAATTCTTTCTTTACTCACATAGAACTGTTCCATCAAGTTTTTGATTTTTTCCAGATTGGATTTCACTTCAGTAGTTCTTTCCTCTGTAGATAATGGTTCCAGAATCGCTGTCCGTGGCATTACAAATTTGGGGAAATTGAATCTACAGATACTCTTATTTTTCTTTCCTTTACTGCATGTAGAGGTATGCTTGTGTCGCAGATAGTTACAAAATGGATTTTTCTCGTCAAATTCGCATGTTATGTGCTTGTCGGCAAACTGTATGACAGGGTCAAAAGTGCTGCTGTCATCACGATTAATTTTAGGTGCATTGTCAATCCACAACAATATATGATCATGAGGCGATCCTCGCTGTTGGAATTCCCGTCTGCGGAAGAAATCGGTGACCTTGTTTGTTTCGAAAATTCCTCCTTCTGCTTTCTTAATTAATTTCATCAAGTTCTTGATTTTGTTGTCATAATACATTGCAGTAAATACAGAATTTTCCTTCACCAGTTTTGCTCTTTCCTCATATGGTAAATTCAATGCATCATACAAACTAATTTTTGTACCTGATGTATACTCCACTAGAGCTTGAATCAATTCTGGCCAATTAGTTTCAACTGCAGATACCGTAAGAAAGAATACAGGAGTACCAATTTGTCGCATAAGTCCACATAAAACCTTCTTTTTTTGCTCCATATACGCAGGGGCACATCGCATTTGATTCATGAATCTTAATCCATTGTCGAACGACAATAAACCTCCAATGTAATCCGGTTGCAGTGCTTCTTGAGCCGTCACATTTTTTGCATTTTTCTTCTTCCGAATGGCAACTTTTATAGAATTGTATGATTCATTCAGCAACTTTTTCTTTGAAAGATGAAGTATACGCCTTGGTTCAATCCTGTTATTGTAGTATCGAATTTCCCATTTGATGATATCGTTGTATGTTATGTTTTTGTCTGTCAAATTCCGTGGTGTTCCAGCAAAAATTTTTGGAAAACAAAGATATTCGATATCTGGGTTAGTGTATGGTGAGACCGGTTTCTGGTTTTGTCCAGGAGCCATTACTACAATTGTATTTTGGGCAGCTACCTCATTTAAATCAATCAGTAAGCATTCGTCGTCTCCTTCATGCAATAAATTCGCGAATTCTTCATCTTTGTTTATATCTTCTTCTCGTCCAACACTGTCATGTTCACACTCGTTTGTGTCCAAATTTGATTCGTCATCATTCATGTCCAAAACATCATAGGCATTCGAGAAACGAATTCCATACTTCTTATACAGTTCCGTATCCTGCAAGTATTTGCCTGCTGCCTCAACTTTATCCTTACGAACCAGCCCTTTAAGATAACTGGTGGCATGTCTCATGTGTCTCTTAAACTCCACTGGTATGGCTATCACATTTATATTGTTAATGCTCCTAGGAAGGGACTGCTCCATTTCATTGACGTCCGTTGGAACATAGATCACACTGCCTTGAGCGCCAACTTGTGGATTTGAAGCTCGATGATTTAGCATAATGATCTTTATGAATGGCACGAACGGTGAAACGATGCGTTCCTCAATAGGATTTAAGTCTTCCAAGCATTCCGGAATTGCCGCCAATTTTAGTCCATTACTGCTTGAAAGTTTAGGTATTTTTCCTGCGCTTACGTACTTATGACATGTATGGCAAAGATAATTTTGTCTTTGTTCTTCATAGTTATTTAAAATGTGGGAATCCACCCAAGGAGTTATTTGTGTTTTCTCCGCCATAATTTTCATAGCCATTAGGGTAATCACCTTTTCGCGTGTGATTTTTTTTAGCCCTTTTCCAAAGAACATGCGTTCACAACAAGAGCAGAAACACGATGGAACTTCTTTCCTGCTATCGATAAACGCCAAAAGTTCATCTGAAGCTTGATCTGGTTCATGTCGCTTCAAGTTGTTGTATAACGCATCTCGGTGTCTTATTATTTCAGAGCTCCGTTTTTCACGCCTACTTTGTCGATCTCTTTGCCTTTCGGCGATTCTCAGCATGTCATCGTCTCGCAGATTTTGTATACGCTCAACATTGCTGTCGTGTTCTTTTTGAACATATTGTAAATCTGATCGAATTCTCTTCATGCGTTCTCTATTTTTTGCTTTTTCCTGGCAAGAGAACTCTTCAACTGTGTTACGGAGATCTGTTATCCTCTGCAAGTTTTTCTGCTTTTCTTCCCGAACAAAATTTTCAACTTTTCTCATTTTCGTTATCCTTTTCAAGTTGTTCTGTTTCTCTTGCTGCCTGTATTCCTCGTGGTTTCTTATTTCCGCCATCCTTAGTAAATTTCTTTGATTCTCCTGATGCTTGTAGTCTTCTTCCTTTCTTGCTTCCGTTATACGCTGCAAATTTTGCAGTCTTTCTTGCTGTCTGTATTCCTCATGTTTTCTTAAATCTGCAATCCTGTGCAAATTATTCAGTTTCTCTTGCTGTGTGTAGTTGTCATGTTTCCTTATTTCTGTCATCCTTTGTGCGTTTTTCCGATTCTCTTGCTGTTTGTAATCTTCATGTTTCCTGATGTCTCTCATCCTTCGCAGGTTTTTCTTATTTTCGATTTCCGTGTAATACTCTTGCTGTCTTATTTCCGTCACTCGCTGCAAATTGTTATGCTTTTCCTGCTGCTTGTAATCCTCATTTGTTCTCGTTTGCATCATCCTTCGCGAATTTTTCTTTTTCTCTTGTTCTTTATACTCCTCCTTTGATCGCATTTCTACCATTCTTTGTGAATTTTTTATCCTTTCACTTTCCTTGTATGCATCTTTCTTTCGCAAATTCTTCATGTTCTGCTTATTCTTCTCCTTCCGCGTGTTTGCACTCGAGTTGTCAATCACTTGCTCTGTTGATTCTGCAGTCCACATCTCTGCACTGTTTCCAGGATCACCACTGCACACCTTATCACTATTGTTATTACACTGAGATATCTTCTCATCCACAATTCGGTTTTTATCATAAAACTTCCTTATTTTCGCTTTCTGCAGCCGCGATTGTTTTTTAATTTTCGGCATTTTGAAGCGATTTCTGAAACAAAACACGCACATGGGTACCATCATATAAACTGTTAGATCGTTGTTACGGCATGCTCCTCATTGCGAATCGTGAAAAGAGAAATCATACACTCTACATACGGCTTGCAATGCAACGAGAGCGTGAGTGAGCTACGCTACTTTTTTCGCATCCAAACCAGCCGCTCGCTCTCTGACATCGGCGGTAGTAAGAATACAAATTTTATACATATCTAATTTCTTAGAAAGATTTTCTTCCAGCATATTTTTTTGGTAGGCCTAGGGCTTACAGTTGATGGGCCGTTTGACGTTAAATTCCACCACGCAAAATTATAAAAGCATGTAAATGATTGGAATTTCTTCAAAAGTGTTCAACAACCTGTGACTTTTTCCCTTTCAAACATATTTCAGTAACGTCAAATGTTTTTGGAAGACCAGTATATTAGTCATTTATATACTAACTAGCTAACTAGTTAGGGAACTAGCAGTCAAAATTTAAGAACTTTTGGTGCATTTAATAAAAAGTTACAGCTTGTTGAAAATTTTCTGGCACATAATTAAAATTTGCATGCTCTTGCAAATTTGCAACTAGCGCCGTCTAGTGGCAGAAACTCGAACCAAATAGTAATTTAAATGAAAGCCCTTAATCTACCGCACAACTTTGCCCTAGACACCATTTCTAAATAATCAGGATTCTAAGATATGTAGAATTTAAAATTTGTTTGTAGTCTAGCGCCACCTAGCGGGGGAATTTTGGATCATACGTACCATCATCTGTAAGTCCTTTACCAACCAAACAACTTTGCCGAAGACAACAAGACTCCAAGTAATCAGGGTTCTGAGATATACGAGATTGCAATTTCATTGCTGTTATATCTGTTAGTCTGTGATTTCCGTGATATAAAAAAAAATAGACGTAACACTGATAAAATTTCTATCCCATATATTTCAGGTTCCCGATTACTTAGAGTTGGCGTCTTCGGCAAAGTTATTCGGCTGCTCCAAGAACATTAAGATAATGAGCCGTAAGATTTAGAAATATGGTGTCTTCGGCAAACTTGTTAAGTAGATCAAGGGCTTTCAGTTTAATTACTGTTTGGTTCGAGTTGTAGCCACTGGGCTTGATTAGTTGACTCTATACGAAGTTGGAGTGTTTCTAGTAAAACTATTCTAATTACACTGTAGTTCATTAAACTTCGATATCTTAGGGTTAAGTGAAAAAAATTAAATGAAATATTGTACATTTATGACCAATATATTAGTCTTTGATTACCATTTAACTTGATCCAAATATGTCTAAAGAAAAAAGTTACAGTTTGTTGAACACATTTTCAGAAATTCCAATCTTTTGCAAGCTATTGCAAACGAGATTGCAAATTTGTTACTAGCGCAGCCTTGTGACGAAATTTTGCTTCAAATGGTAAACAAACTGTAAGCACAGAGAACAGACGTTTAAGCTCGAACAAAAATACGTCGAAATCGTGTGTAAAGGATTTAAGTGTACCTCAACGCCGCCAAAGGAGACTGCCCCACATATAAAGTCGATTTGACCCCACGATGGCAGTGTTCATCGTAAAAATACACTAGCCCACAAAGCGACACGAGCGCCAAACGACCAAATTCGGCGAGCATTGGAAACAAAAATGACAACACAACAATGTAAGTGATGGAACGCTAGCGGCACGCAACGGGAGCGTAACCACATACTCTGATATGACCGTTACAAAGTTTTACACAAGGCAGAAAGCAAAGATAGACGTCTGTTCTCTGTGCTGTAAGTAAGCCCTTAACAGTTTGCCCCCCCCCCCACCCACCAGTTTTGCCGAAGAAACCATCTTTCTAAGTAACCAGGATCCTGAGATATTTAAAAGCTAGAATTTGTAAGCCGCCTATTGGTGGAATTTCGAAACAAGCGATCCATCAACTGTAAGTCCTTAACCAACTTAACAATATTGTTGAACACACCAACACTCCAAGTAATCAAACTCCTGAGATATATGGGTTGCAAATTTTGACAGTGTTTATTGTGAATCTTTTCTGAAATCCGCATACTGGCCAACAACTTGTGCGCCGACAGCCCATGCGCCGGGTTACGCGCCATACAAAATGTAAATAAATAAACAAGTGTCAAAATGGTTCGCGCCAAGAGCTATATCTCACTCTTAGGGTTCGGATCCATTTTTTGTCTGAAATATTGAACTTCCTTATGTCTGAAAATAATGTACAACTAAGATATTATTTACGATAACAACGCTTTTATTTCATTTAACCACTGATTAATAGTGATTTGGCTAGTGAAAAACTTGGCGCATAGGCAATCGGCGCGCAAATTGTGCGCTGGTGTGTGAATTTGATTTAATCGTCGCAAAGTGCCCAACACACATTTTACCCTGGCGCGCAACCTAGAGATCGAAGCGAATCTTGTCAAAATGCTAAAAATTCTCGAGAATATGTCTGTTTGCCTCTGATGTCACAGGGTTTGATGCACCTTAGCGTTTTTTTTTTCTGATTTCCCTGAACACTGCGTGTGCACTGAGTGGTTTTTTTCTGAGGGCGCGCAGAAATTGTGGACTTACGGGCACTCACTGCTCACTTGCGGTAAGCCTGAGAGGAAAAACAACCTAATTTTGGTTAACGAGTTTCGATATACTCAATTTTGAGTACCGTCTACCCCCGTTGGTTTGAACGACACCTCATGCAAACTAACGGGGTTCATTTTTTAATTTGAACTTCTAGTAACCCTGAAAAACACACTGATGGTAACCCTTTTTGCTGTTTTGTTTTGTAGGGGGGGTAGGCGGGGCATAATGAGCAGCTTAAGCATTTTGGCTCAAAATACAATTAATTAAGCGCAATCAATTGGCAATTTCGACGTATAATCCTTATTCGAACCTTTACTGACAAAAGCTAATCGTTGAAATTTCGAATAAAGCGATTAATGTT
Organism: Aedes albopictus; assembly: GCF_035046485.1. Classification (NCBI taxonomy): domain Eukaryota; kingdom Metazoa; phylum Arthropoda; class Insecta; order Diptera; family Culicidae; genus Aedes; species Aedes albopictus. Next base: position 434,418,040 of record NC_085138.1, read on the forward strand.
GCAAAATTTATGGTTTTTAAAAACGTTTAAAATCATGGATTGAGTTTTGGGGGTGGGGCATAATGAGCACCCTAGGTGGGGCAGGATGATCGATCCTTGTTTTGTACACAATCAAATGCTAATTGACTATTCTTGCCAATGATAAAGCATGCCGGCAACCATCAATGAGAATTTGAGGGGATTATGGGGTTTAATTTGTATGGAACTGTGGGTTCCGTGGTGTTTACTATTAGGGCATTTTTTAAACAGTGATAATATACAGATACTGATTTTTTCAAGTTAATAAATTGAAAATTAATGATAAAACCTTACTATACGCATCGTAACGGAGAAAACCAAAAGTGAAATTCGTTTGTTTAAGATGTTCACCATTTTCATCATTTTCCCTCATATTGCCCCACCCTACTATCAACTTTTCAAAGTATATTTTTTAACTGGTATCTTCAATTGTAATGGCTCGGCAGTCTTATTAAAGAATTAAGCGAACTACAATGTTCTCGCTCCGGCGTTTCGGTCGGTCCGAAACGTCGGAGCGAGAACATTGTAGTTCGCTTAATTCTTTAATAAGACTGCCGAGCCATTACAATTGAAGATACCAGGTGACATCCAGTCGAAAATACCGCCCAAATATATGTTTTAACAAAATAATTATACCATTATTTTGAAAGTGTTGCAAATACATTTTATTGACCCAGGAAATATCAAGAAAATTGATAGATACCCACTTCATTCTTATTTCGATTCCGAAACCTTATTTTAGGTCAGCTGATTCTTATAATATTTCCCCAGTGCATGACCACTTTCCTCATTTTGACTATTTTTTCAAAGCAAACGGCTTTTTTGACAAATGTTTCGTCATCAATTCATTGGATTTGAGATAATTAAGCTATATTCAAGCAATTTCCTTTGAAAATTTTGAAATTTACAGTGAAAATACAAGGTGCTCATTATGCCCCACCTGCTCATTATGCCCCGCCTACCCCTATGCGTTCCGTTTCACTCCGTTCCATGAGCAGAATGACGTTTCAACCATTTTAGTTTGAACTATAGTGGTTTCTGCTTTTAGTAGTATTGCGTGTACGTACACGTTGCATTACACGGACACTACCTGAGTTACTGGTTGAAAATAGTAAACAAAAATCAGCTGTTCCCGACAAAATCAAATGGGCATATTTTCAACCAGTAGATTTACATTAGTGTTCGTGATGCCGCGCTGCGAAACCACTATGTGCAGATTATAGACACTATAGATTCCATAGACTCGCGAAGGCAAAGACAACTGTAGCCAAACGAACTGTCAGTTCGTGTAGCCAAACGAGCATGACGTCACAATTTCAATAGCGACAATGGATTGCGTGACGTCATATTCGCTCGGTACACTCTAAATTCACGGTAAAACACACTAAAATCGTATTGCACAACCATGTCTCCGCGAGTCTATGGAATCTATAGTGTCTATAGTGCAGATTAGAGGGGGTCAAATTAAAAAGTGTTCAGACTAGATGAGGTCAAACCAACGGGGGTAGACGGTAAAATCGACCCAGGTAGGTAATTTGGATTTTCCGTGTGTACCTGCATCTTGATGTTAAACACCTGAGATTATTTACACACGAGAGATTTTGTTACATTGCTGGAGAGATAGTGTTTTCTTTGCCACTTTAATTCACTTTCACATCGCCATTTTCTACCAATTGGGTTGCTTAGCGATTGTAAAATTTTGATTTGTCTAGCCTAATCCAGCACATTAAATTTTGTCAAATTCACAATATTTGCATGCACCAATATCTTCGTTTAGAAATAGATCTGGGGCATTTGGTAAAATTTTAGATTGCGACCTATTTTCGAGTCGAAATTGTGAAATTAAAATTATGTAATAATCGCGATACCCTTGAAGAACCCTATTGGAACTCATATTTTTTTCTGCAACCCCTACTGTAATGCGGCAAAATTCAATTTGATCATTAGGTACTGATTCTCGCATATTTTACAATTTCTATTGTATTTAGTTGAAGGCCAAAAACAATACTTACGGTTTGTTGTAAAAAAAGTGTATGCTTTGTAATAATTCACTCACTAATTTTAATTAATCACTAAGCAAATAAAAAAGCAAGCACTTTCGATTTTTGTTTTGGGCCATTGGCAGTGATTCAACAGATACATACATGCACATCAACGTAAGATGTAGCGTGATTTCTGCTTTAAATTGTGTTGCGTGTACGTACACGTTGTGTTACACGAACACTACCTGAGTTACTGGTTGAAAATAGTAAACAAAAATCAGCTGTTCCAGGCAAAATCAAATGGGCATGTTTCCAACGAGTAGATTGGCATTAGTGTTCGTGACGCTGCGCTGCGAAACCACAAATACTCACACAGCTGTATTGAAATAGTTCAAATAAAATCTTTCCCATCCCTGCAGTGAGCTAAAAGGTTTCGTGATAAACAAACATTTAGGCGCATTTGTCACGCTGATAATGCTCACGCTTGTTAATTGCACACCCACAAATATTTCTACTCAATCACTGAGTTCACGCTAAGAAAAATTTACTCTAAAATGAGTAAGATTCACACAAAACTGAGCTGAACTGGAACATCTAAAAATATGAGTAAATTGCATTTCCAGCGATAGCGCTGACCCAAGTGCAAAAATCCAACTGGTTTAAGCCGTATAATATTCTTCACATCATCATGAATATTATATACGCGTCTTAATCTGATGAAGTGATGAGATTTTCGCACTTGCGCCAGCGCTATCGCTGGAAATGCAATTTACTCATTTTTTGAGCTGTTCTAGTTTAGCTTAGTTTTGTGTGAATTTTCTGACCGTGTTGGGCTTACTCTGAAATAGACAAAGATTCTTTTGTTTTCTTATTTACTCAGTTTCCTCTAAAACTTTTTGTTGAAACTAAGTATTGCTGACTGCACCCCAAATTGGACTGACACAATAGTGTGCACACACCTTCAAAGTGTGATTACAGCGCAAGGATACGTCGGATCGAATTGAGGTCTTCGGTGCACTTATTCCTTGTAAATGGAGGAATAAGTGCCCCGAAGACGTCGAGACGATCCGAGGCAAATGTGCACTTTTATCACACTTTTTAGGCGTACCATAAAAAGTGTGATAGTCCAATTTGGGATGTAGTCTGCAATAGAAATACAAAAACAAACTTGTCGGTGTACCTTAGTGACGGAGTAGATTTTTCTCTGAGTTTGCTATTAACAAACAGCGTGACCGTTACAGCGGCGCCTAAATGTATGCTTATTACGCAACTTTTTTACTAACTGCAAGAATTATGGGATGTGAACCGCTCGAATGCAAATGTTGCAGCAACCCTGCGAAAGACTCAAAGTTTGACAAATGTCATTAGGTTTGTTTTTATTTTTCGTATAGTGAAGTGCAAAAGTGCAAGAGGAATCTTCCCGGTAAGAGGTGTACGTAAGAACACCGTCCTCCGAACGCCAGGGTGGCCAACGGACGCCACAATCGGGCAAATATCACTCCCCATTCTGGACAAGCGACTAGAGATGCGGGTGCGGAAGCTGTTTCGTTTTATCAGCCAAGGTGAAGAGCTCGGAGGCGCCAGAATGTTCAACTTTGTAGCCCCAGACAGGATGGACAACCAATGGTAACGGCTTTCGCCGTAGGGTGAACTGCAAAAGACGAATGTAGCCAGAGCTCAGGTGATCCGGATTCCAAGATCTCCCAGGAAGTAGACACGACGATCATACCTATCCAATCTTTGACCTTGACATGCGTACACCAATCATCACAACGAACGAAGAGGTAACGTAATTTTCTTTAGTGAAACATCACAAATTCGTTTGAAAAAAGTGTGATTATTAATATTTTATGTATGCAATGGGACACGTTCGGTGAAGTACTAGATCTATAGTAATAAGCTGAATTGAGGTGTATGTTGAGATGGTAGTTTTTTTTAAAGAAATGGTGCAAAAAGCTTGCGTATTATAATTCGTTACCTAATTTAATGCTTCTTGGGCATAACTCTGGGTTACTTTGTTGTCGAAGAGGCAAGAAATGGAGAAAATAATAACACAGTTCCATAAAGTTTTGAGCAAACAGCATTAAAAAGCAAGATATCATAATTCCCACGCTTTTTGTATCATTTCATTGCGGAAACGAAGAGTTCTCACCATACAAAAATTCAGTTCATTACTGCAAATGAAGCACTTCACTGGTCATGTCCTGTCCTATTGTATTTACATAAGGGAGCATCCATAAACTACGCTTTGAGGGGGGAGGGGGTGTTTCAGCAAAGTGTGACGGCTCATGCAAAAATGAGGTCTTATACAAAATGTATGACATAGGGTGGAGAAGCGGGGGGAGGGGGGGGGGGTTGAGTTGGTTAAAAATGGGCAATTTTTGTCTGACGTAATTTATGGATATTCCCTAATTTCCAATTTTTTTTATGCGTGTTTCGATAATAAGACTTTCACTTTAAAAAAAACCAAATTAAACCTCAGAGAAGTGGAACTTTTTCACTATAGCTATTGAACCAATAAATTTACTTAATTTTTGTACACGATGAAATAGGTATAGTAGCTAGCTGTGTACAAAAATTCCAAGTTAATTAGTTCAAGCCGTAATGCATGCATAAATAAGGTGTAAATGAAGCAAGCATTACTCTGTATGTACAATTGAAATTGAATTAAAGTGGACAATGTCCCCAATAAAGCTAAATTTAGGTTAACTGCAATGCGACTATACTGAGGCCCTTTCCCACTTCCCGGTTCCAGAACACTACTGGTAGTTTCAAATGTGGTCTGAGCCCATTTTTTATAACTGGCCATCACGTCATCAAAAAGCATTGATTCGATGTGCCACATTTATGGGTTCGATCCACTTTTATATTTGATAGCTTCCAGCGTGTAATCCGGAACCTTCTCCGGAACACTACCGCTGGTCTCTAACGTAGTCTGAGCCTATTTGCTTGCTACCCATTCATTAGTTTATCGAAAAAGCTGCGATTTGAGGTGTCGCATGTTATGGTTTGGTTCACTTTTATATTTGGTCAATTCCGGCGGGACACCCGGAACCGGTTCCGGAACACTATCGATTCAGATATGGTTTGGGACTATTTTCTTGCTTGCCATTCATCAGGTTTTCGAAAATTCTGCGGTTTGATATGTCGCATGCATGAGTTTGTTGCATTTTCATATCTGGCCCCTTCCTGGGGTACTGGTCCGGAACACCTAAATGGCAATAACTCCGGAACGGCTGGACCGATCTGAACCATTTTCAATAGGAAACAATGGGGCCAGATTCCGCGTCGAATGAACCGTCGGTCATTAAAATCGGTTGAAGTTTACTGCCAAAAAGTGATGTGAGTTTTTTTGTACACACACACACATACACACACACATACATACACACATACATACACACATACAGACATCACTTCAATTCTTCGAGCTGAGTTGATTGGTATATGTGAGTCGACCCTCCGAGCCTTCTATAAAAAAGTCATTTTTGGAGTGAACATATAGCCTTTCCAGTACACTTAGTGTACGAGAAAGGCAAAAACATGGGCAATATTTTATACAGTGTATCAAACAGTTGTCCGTACAGTAATTTTTTCGTCAAAATAATTTTTCATTCAAATGTTCATAATTTTTCAATACGTCATTAAAAAAAACCCTAATTAATCCACCTAGCGGTGATGGTGCCTTTCTCGTGCCTTCGAAAACACATTTCAACACAACTCAAGTGACATGTTGATGAATATCGCACTTTCATACGTTTAACAGAAATCCATTTCATGGCGTCAGAGATCATATCATTTATCTGGTTTTTGATTTTTGAGCCTTGAAATTTTTTAAAAACAGCCGCAATTTTGAATTTTGAGCCGCCATTTAGGATTTATGTCTAGCAGCTTGTAAATTCTGGTCGCTATTTTTGGAATCCAGACTTCTTCTCCATATCAGATACACCCATATTAATCATCATCATATTGAATGGTTTTAGAGCCCAAAACTCCATTAAACATTTGCCACCTTGAAGTTTATGCCGCCATCTTGAATTTTGATCCGTCATATAGCCATATAGTGAACATTTAGCCTTTCAGTACACTTCGGTGTACGAGAAAGGCAAAACAATATTTTCGAGCTTAAATGCTGTAGAAAACTAAGATATTTACCTAAACCAATAGATTGAAAGATCTGTTTTTGATACACACTTAAAAATTCTGAAATTTGCACGAGACAGAAACATCAATGCACGTAAACATTTTCAAGACTCCTTCACAAATTCGACTCAATTTTACGCGCATCATGTAAGTCCTGGTTGGTTGCGTTAGATGTCAACAAATCCACTTCACCAGAAACGTAGAATCAGTATCACATTCATCTGCCACCTTCCAACTCTGTGAAATAGCCGAGAGGTTAGAGATGTGGCTCACAATCAACAGATCCTGAGTTTAAATCCAGTCGTGTTAATATTATACTTTCATATGTTTTATTAATCAGATCGGTTCTAGCGATTGCTAGACGCTAAAAAAAATATAAGTACTAGGAGACGCAAATTTACATGTTTTGGCCTCTAAATTTGTGTCTTTGAAGACGCTCGTATATGTCAGGTTCAGGACACCTAAAATTACATGATTTTTTCATGATGTGTAGAAATTCAATAAACTTTCGAATGAGGGTTAGAAAGCTGCGCTAAGTTTGACCGTTTTCAAGTTATAGCCAGTTTGAGGCAAGCAAAGTCAAAAACATGTAAAGTTCAATTACTATGTAGCGGTTGAGATTTGACCATATGCGTACTCATTTTTTTCACTATTGATGATCCTCCATCACTCATTAAAAAAAATGCATTCACCCATCGGGACCCCCGGAACCGGTTCCGGAACACTACCGGTTTAGATATGGTCTGATACTGTTTTCCTGCTAACCGTTCATCAGGTTATCGAAAATGCCGCTGTTTGATGTGTCACATGCATGGGTTTGATTCTCTTCTATATTTGGCAACTTCCGGCAAGACATCCGGAACCGGTTCCGGAACACTACCGGTTCTGATATGGTCTGAGACTATTTTACTGCTTTCCATTTATCAGATGATCGGAAACGCTGTGGTTTGATGTGTCGCATGCATGGGTTTGTTGCATTTTCATGTCTGGCCCCTCCCAGAGGTACCGATCCGGAACACCTAAATGGCCATAACTCCAGAACGGCTGGACCGATCCGAACCATTTTTAATAGGAAATAATGGGACTATATGCCGCGTCGAATGAACCGTCGGTTATTAAAATCGGTTGAGGTTTACTGTCCAAAAGCGGTGTGAGTTTTTTGTAGACACACATACACACATACACACACACACGCACACAGACATCACCTCAATTCGTCGAGCTGAGTCGATTGGTATATGTGACTCGACCCTCCGGGCCTTCTATCAAAAAGTCATTTTTGGAGTGAACATATAGCCTTTCCAGTACACTAAGTGTACGAGAAAGGCAAAAATGCTGAAATTTTGACCAACTGTAAACTATATATTTAAGCTCCATTGGTAAAATTTGAGCGAGATCTAATAATCCCATCTGGATTGCTCGTACACGTTAACGGATATCACCCTTCCGTTTTCTGAAACGAAACCGTAACTAAATTAAGTTTTTTTTTATGGTATGATCTTCTACAAACTTGTTCCTTAGGGTACCAACTGCTATCTATAATATTATGTGCCAAATCGAGCGTGACAAACCGGCGTGCAGAACCGGGGACTGGAGGTCATTGAATTTCCCATGTATTTAGCCTAAAAACCCATACAAACTTGAAATCGTTTGCACCGATTGAGCTGAATTTTTCACATGTAATTCATCTCACCCAGGACAGAAGCACAACTCTAGAGGGGTGCCTCGTGGATTTTGACTATTTTTATTTCTCTCCATACCAATGTGGGCCAGTCTAATCACGATAGATGGAGCTGTTAATGTAACAGAAGAAATGTCATGTCAATTGTTTGCATAAATGCTAATTAAAGTCCTGCTGAAAAATTGCAGCTTACCGGCTGAGTTGCGAATGAGCCAGTGTTTCTTGTGTTGCTCATAAAATTTAAAAGGCCGTGATGCGTCAAAATCACTTTCTAGAATTCTACATGCAACATAACACGCCAATCAGCGGTGCATTTGTCTTCATCAATCCATCAATTATTATCAATTCACATCCAGAAGCTGTTGACTGAATGGCTCCAACACCACTCCTCTCTCGAACAATAGTGGTGATAATTGCTACCAGGACCTTTTTTCACCGGACTTCAAATTCCAATAATGCACCTCATTAGCGACAAGGACGTGAACAGCAATTTTCATCGGCCAAGCACTCAAAACCACAACCGCCGCCGTCAATTGCTGTTCTCCCGAAACGTTTCCCCATTGATGATGATGACGACTCATTTCAGTAGTGCGATCATTAAATTTAAAGTCAAACCTCCGTCACATCACGTGGACCCCATTTCAGGCTCAGGTGCCGCCTAGGCACATGCATTGCGTGGGAGAGTAGGAGGAGGCAATTTAGCCAGCATCACCCGTTTCTATTTCCAATTTGCAAAGTCCGTCAAGTGTATCATGTTAAATGAAACAATTGACGCAGTCAATCAGAAGCCATTTACCAGCAGCAACGATGACAACACTGAACTGCACTGGTACTGTGAGGACCGTTTTTGGTGGCCAATTATATCTAACGAGTTTTGCTTGCGCACCTCGAGTAGAGCAGGACACACTAAGTGCGAAACACAAACCGGCTCATCTAAAATTTAATGAACCGATCAGATTCCTCTCGGTGCTGCTGCGCGGACGCGGATGTCCTTTTCCCGAACGAAAAGGATGCCGATTGCCAACTGCTGCTGGTTGGTACTTGGTAGTGAGCGGGAATGTTTTCTGTGCTTGCAGGAAGTAGGTTAAAAAGGACATGGGCCATCGCGCAAACCGCTGAGTTGAAAATTTTATTACAAAATTTCTACAAAACGTTGTGCAAGTTGCAATTGCCTACACACTGGCCGGGGTTTGCTCGATGTCCCGAGAGCACCATGAGAGTAGCTTAAGAGCAAAAAATGATAAGAATTGAAATATAACTAATTGACAACCTAATGAAAATGAAATCAGAATGAAATGGCAACGAAATGACTATGAAATTACAATCAAATGACAATAAAATGACGATGAAATGACAATGAAATGACCTATGAAATGAGAATGGAATGACAATCAAACGACATTCAAGTGACAATCAAATGATAATCAAATGACAATCAAATGAAAATCAAATGACAACCAAATGACAATCAAATGACAATGAAATGACAACGAAATGGCAATCAAATGACACTCAAATGACAATCAAATGACAATGAAAATGGAATGAGATTAAAATGAAAGTAAAATGAGAATTTTATGTAATTCCTTATTTTCTCTCAATCGAGAGAGCATTCAACCACCAGCCCAACTTGAATGTAGGCGATTGTTGTAACCATCAGAGTGCGTTAGTGTGAGAAATGAAGAGAAAGACCACTGGTCATTTCGAGCAAAAGTTACAGTCCGTGAACAACAATAGCATTAATTAGTAATCATTTGTTATAACCTAGTTCTGTGACCAAACAGTAGTAGAGGGACGGGAGCCGCTGAATGCAACGTATCCTTCCCGAAGAGCGAGAGAGAGAGAGACAGGACCATCCCACAATATCGTTGCACATGTTCCGCGCCCTCCACTACACCCAGTCCGAGTCTGAGTCGGTCAGAGATTGCAGTCCACCGCCCGGTGACCGATGGTGATGTCAGAGCAGAGTCCGGCTGGAAAGGAACACAAAAGAAACGATGAGGCACGAATTTAATGAGAATGTTCACATGGATGAGCTGACTAAATGAGCAAGCAAGGATCATAAAGCTGGGAATGGAAATTTGCAGCACTATTGTTTCAGGCGGGTGAATTGCCAGTTGATGGAATGAATTGGAAGGCTGAAATTAAGTTGTGTTCTAGTTATGGGTTGGGTTGTTGGTGAAATGATGCAATAAATTCTAAACTCACTGAATTTTACCATGAATTTCTGGAGAAACTCCTGAAGTGGTTCTGCCTGTATGGTTTGCTGGAAGAATTCATTTAAATGTTCCTGAAGGAATCTCTGAAGAAATTCTTTGACGAATCTCTGGAGGTACTCTTAAAAGTATCTCTGGAGAAATTTCTAGAGAATTCTCCGGAGAAGTATTTATTGTAATTATTGGAGAAATTCTTGGAAAAATCTGTATAGAAATTCCTGGAGGAAACTCTATAGAAATTCCTGGAGGAAACTCTGGGATATTCTTGGATGTATCTCTGTGGAAATTTTTAGAGGATTTTCTGATAAAATACTTGAATGAATTATTGGAAAAAAATCCTGTAGAAGTCTCTGGATAATTTCTTGGAAAAATATGTAGAGACATTCGTGGAGGACTTTCTGAAAATACTTGTGGAGAAATCTCTGTTGAAATTCCTGGATGAATCTCTGAAGAAATTTCTGGAGAAATCTCTGAGGAAATTCCTGGAGGAATCTCTCGAAAAATTCTAGAAGGAATCTCTCGGGAAGTTCCTGGAGGAATCTTTGAAGAAAATCCTGGTGTATTCTCTAAAGAAATTCCAGAAGAAATTTTAGGTTTTTGAAGGAATTTACGGAGAAATTCCTGAAAGAATCCCTAGATAATTTCTGCTACGAATCTGTAAAGGAATCTTTGGATAAGTTTCTTGAGGACTCGATGGACAAAACCCTAGAAGAATCCATTTTTTTTTGGAAACATTCCTGGAGAAATCTCTGGAGAAATTCCTTAATGATTCCCTTGAGGAATTCGTGGAGGAATATCTGGAGAAATTTCTGTAGGAATGACTGAAGAAATTCTTGGAAAATTCTGTAGAGAAATTTATGGAGAAATTCATTGACGAATCTCTGGAGCAACTCCTGGAAGAATCTCTGAAGAAATTCCTGGAGGACTCTAAATAAATTTCTGAAGTAATCTCTGGAGAAATTCCTGGAGAAACCTCTGTACCAATTCCTGCACGAATCTCTGAAGAAATTTCCAGGAGAAATCTGTAGATAAATTCCTGGAGCAATCTCTGGAGAAATTCCTGGAGGAATCTTTGGAGAAATTCCTGGAAGAACCTCTGGAGAAGTCGCTGGAAGCTGCTCCAAGGAAATTCCTGCAGAAATCTCTGAGAAAATCATGTAGGCATCTCTGGAGAAATTCCTGGAGAAATCTGTAGAGTATTCTTGGAGGAATTATGCCGAAATTCCCAGAGAATTTATTGACGAAATTCCTGGAGGAATTTACGGAGAAATTCTATAAAAAATCTACTGAGCAATTTCTGAAGAAATCTCTTGAAAAATTTGTGGAGGAATCTCAGGAGAAACTCTGGAGAAATTCTTGGAAGACACTCTAATGAAATTTCTGGATGAATCTCTATAGAAATTCCTGAAGAAACTACTAAAGAAATTCCTGAAGAAATTTTTGGAGATATTCTTGGAACAATCTCTGGAGAGATTCTTGGAGGATTTTTTGAAGAAGTTCTTGGAGGAATCTATGGGAAAAATCTTGGAAGATTCTCTCATGGAAGTACCTTTGGACAAATTTCTGGAGGATTCCCTGGAGAAATTATTGAATATTTTCCTGAAGAAATCTCGGAAGACATTCCTGAACAATTTATAGAGAAATTCGTGGAGGAATCCCAAGAGAAATTTGTGTATGAATCCCTGAAGAAATCCCTGGAAGAATCTCTAAAATAAACCTAAATTCTTTAAAAATCTCTGGATTTTTTTTTAATTTCTGGAGGAATCTTTGGAGAAATTTCTGAAGAAATCTGAGAAGAAATTTTTAGAGGAAAAGTTCGAGGAGGAATCTCTGGAGCAATTTTTGGAGAAATATCTTGAGAAATTTCTGTAGGAATCTCCCTGAAGAAATCTCGGGAGAAATTTCTAGAAAAAATATAGAGAAATTCGTGGAGAAATCCCTGGAGAATTTCTGAGGATCTGTGGAATCTCTGAGGTATTATTGAAAAAATCTTTTTTATTTTTAAATTCGTGGAGGAATCTTTGGAGAAATTTCTGGCGAAATCTGTGTGGAAATTCCTGGAGGAATCTCTTGAAAAATTCGGGGAGGAATCTCTGGAGAAATTTTTGGTGAAATCTCTTGAGAAATTTCTGGAAGAATCTTAGGATAAATTCCTAGAGGGTTTTTTTCTGAGAAATTCTTGGAAGACACTCTGAAGAAATTCCTGGATCGCTAGAGATATTCCCGAAAATTTTTTTGGAGATATTCTTGGAAGAATCTTTTTATTTTTCGAGAGCTTCCTGCAAGAATTTCCTAAAATTCTTGCCAGAATTTCTGAAAATTTCTTAAGAAATCTCTGGAGACATTCCTGGAGGAATTTTTGGTGAGATTTGCTAAATATTTTTGTTGCGAAATTTCTCGAAGAATTCACAGAGAAATTCCTGGTGGAGTCTCTAGTGGTTCTTTTAAGAATCTCTGAAAGAATTCCATCAGAAATTTTTGGAGGAATCTATTATTAGGAATTTCTGGAGAAATTTGTGGAGGGATCTCGATAGAAATTTCTGGACAAATTTCTCGGAAAAAAAAATCCTGAAAGATCTCTGGAGAAATTCTTACAAAAAACCTTGAGAAATTTCAATAGTATCCTCTGCAGCAATTCCTGGAGGAATTTCAGGAAATATTCCTGAAGGCGTTTCTGAAGATGTTCCTGGAAGAATTTCTAAAAAATAAGAAAGAAATTTCTAATAGAATCTCTTATGAAATGAGAGGAATTCTTGAAGGAATCTCGGCAGAAGTTCTTAATGGATTTTTTGGAGATATTCTAGGAAGAATCACTGGAGAAATATCTGGAGGGGTTTTGGGAAAATTCCTGGAGGAATCTCTGAAAAAATACTTGAATGAATGTCTAAACAAACTATAGGAGGATTTTTTAGAAAAAATTCTGGAGAAATACTTAATCTCTCAAGGAGTCTTTGGAGGAAACTATGGAGAAATTCCTGGAAAAATTTCTGGAGGAATTGCTGGATAAATCTCTGGAAAAAATAAGAAGAAATCACTGGACAATTCTTAAGGAATTGATAAATTCCTAAATGAATTTTCGGAGATATTTTTGGAAGAATCTCTGAAAAAAAACTTGGAGGCACCTCTGAAGAAAATGTAGGTGAAATTTTTGACGAAGTTTCTGGAGGATTTTTTAGAAGAAATTCCTGGAGGAATCACCGGAGGATTTCTGCTCAGAATCTCTGTAGAAATTCCTGAAATAATATTTTAGAGAAATTTTCAGAGAAATTCCAAGAGCAATTTCTGGAGAAATTTCTTGTTGAATATCAGAAGGGCTTCCAGGAAGAATCTCTGAGGGAATTTATAGTGGAATTTCTGGTGAAATTCTTGAAGAAATATTTGGAGAAATTCCTTTAAGCATCGTGACCCAAATTTCTGATGGATTCTCTTTGGTAATTATTGATAATTTTACGAAAATGTAAGCTCCTACGTATACCAGGAAAGGAATTGTTACTTCTGAATGAACTTGTGAGACACTCTACTTATCCACTAGGTATCAAAGAAAAACACTCAAGTGCGTAACAAACAATCTTAATTATAATTAGAGACCATGCTCCACCTACACTTGTTATTCAATTTTCGCTCCTCACACAGAAACCAGACCCCAGCACTGGTTTCGCCGCACTTGGCGAACCGAATCAAACGCGTGAAACAAATTATCTTCAATTTGTCATCTCCACAAAAGCCGCCCCATCTCTCTAAACCTGCTCAAGCCACACGAACGCCTTCCAAATAAGTAAGTACCCACCAACGCCAACGTTCCACACTGTGAGTGATCAACCCTGGCCCCGAGGATGAGCAAAGCTAATCAAATTCGACAGATTCGCGCTCGAATGCCTCGGCAAGTAAATTTGCTTATACCAAAAACACTGCCCTGCCATAACCATGGCTGCCTTAAAAGGACTGACGACTGACGCCTGTTGTGTGTTGGAAGTTTCTGTTTTTCAGAAATCTAATAAAGTTGTCACGTAATTGAGAGGCGTATGGTCCACCGACTGGCGCGCGCGGTGCAGTGAAGAAAGCGACACAATACGGTTTGTCGTCGGCGAAATGAGTGTTTAATTGGAGATTATTAAGTTCGTGTTGGTGCTGAACGATGGAGGTGGAGGATGCTCTCTGGATCGGAAGGAATTTGATTATTGAGCTCACTGTGAAATATTCCTGGGATGGCTCCGGGAAATGCCTGTTTTGTGTCTTGGAGAACTGCTGAAGAGGCACTTGAATGATTAGTGGGGGAAGTAGTATCCTGATTATAATCGTATATTCGACAGAAGTGGAGCCCAAAGTTTGTCAACTTAGCGCTTATGGGAATGAACCGAAATTTTTAAAATTGCTTTTAAACTTGAAATCAGGCGTTTTTGTACAAACATTTTTTTTTATAATTGCAACATGCATGCGACCCATCAAACCACGGCATTTTTGATTATCTGATTAACGATAAGTAAAAAAGTAGTCGCAGACTATATCTGAACCAGTAGCAATCCTGGAATCGATTCCGGGTGTCCCGCTGGAAGTGGCCAAATATAAAAGTGAACCAAACCCATTCATGCAACACATCAAACCGCCATATTTTCTATAACCTGATGAATGATAAGCAGGAAAATATTCTCAGACCATATCTGAACCGATAGTATTCCGGAACCGGTACCAGGTGTCCCGCCGAAAGTGGCCAATTATAAAAGTGAACCGAACCCATGCATGCGACGCATCAAATCGCCGCCTTTTCCATAACCTGATGAACGGTAAACAGGAAAATTGTATCAGACCATATCTAAACCGGTGGCGTACTGGATCCGGCTCCGGGTGTCCCGCTGGAAGTGGCCGAATATAAAAGTAAAAGCGACACATCAAATCGCCGCTTTTTCTATAACTTGGTGAACGGTGAACAGGAAAATAGTCTCAGACCATATCTGAACCAGGGCATTCCGGAATCGGTTGCGGTTGTCCCGCCGGTTGTGGCCAAATATAAAAATGAACCAAACTCATACATACGACACAGACACATCAAATCGTGGCCTTTTCACTAACCTCAATGTACGGCTGGCAAGAACATAGGCTAAGCCCACATTAGAAACTACTGACAGTGTTCCAAAATCAGTTCCAGGTGTCTTGCCGAAAGCGTCCGAATTCAAAAGAGAAAAACAACAATATTCGCGACGCATCAAATACCTTTTTAGGTATCCTGATGAACGAGAAAAAGTAACCTGATGCTTGGAAATAAGAAAATAGGCACAGTCCACATAAGTAACTACCGGTAGCGGTACTAGTCCGGGTAACCTGGTGACCATTTTTACATAAGTTTAGATCACATTTAAGTATACCGGTAGTGTTCCGAAATCATTTCCGGATGTCCCACCGAAAGAAGACAAATATAATGTATACAAAACTCATGCATGGGACACATCAAATCGTGACATTTCGATAAGCTAATGAACGGTTAGCGAGAAAATAGGCTCAGGCTACATAAGAAACTACCTTTCCTTTGACCGCTAGTGCAACCCTGGAAGTCTCAGTATTCCGCAGCATTGGCCTCGTCCGTCAAGCCACACCCCGGACGACCGTGTTGTGTCTTCCGAAGACATCAGAAACCTGTGAGGACGTCCTAGGCCCGTGGACAGCCCGAAGCCTCGCCAGACCGTCAAGAACCCGTCCACGTGCTGCACTTACGCCGGCTGGCCTCATCAAGACGATTTGCACGCCACACCTCGCACACTAACACACCTCGTAAGTCAAATAAAACTTTTTAAAAGAATAGTGTGTTTTCTTGGATCCTTAACGAGCTTACGTCAACCCTCAGAGTCTCTCGTGCTAGGGCTGGTTCATCTGACCCGCCGGGTAACAAGTCTTAAAAGGTTCCTGGAACCCCCTCAAACGACCTTGAAAACCCCTTGAAGCGTCCTGAAATGCAATAAAACGCCCCTTAAATCTTTTGGAACGCCTTTGATACGCTCATGAAACCCCCTGAAACTCTCTAAAATGCCTCTAAAATGCCTTAGACTGACCCTGAAACCCCTTGTAACCTTAAAGCCCCTTGAAACGTTCTAAAAAACCTCCACAAATCAATTGAAGCGCCTACGAAATCTGTTGGAACGACTTTAAACGACTAAAGAATGCACCTGAAACAACACCTTAGAAACCCCTTTTGTTGGGCTCTCTGGGAACTTCATGGAAATCCGCTTGACCCCAGCTCGGATGCTCAGGAGCAAAACCTGTTCTCGTGAACTACATTTCCCCATTAAAACCCTGACTTAATGTTTGCACAAAATTCCCTCTTTTTGTGCCCTTTTTAATTTATGAACCCCCATCCCATGGCGTAGAAAGCGTTTACAGTGCAATAAAATATCCATTGACCACTAGTAAGAACCAACAACCAATATCCTTGGGAACTTTTGGGTAACCCTTTCATTCTAAGACCGTTCGCAATGCTGTTTTATTTTGTATGGCGAGTTTTAAAATTTTTAAAACTCGCCATACAAAATAAAACAGCATTGCGAACGGCCTAAGAGCGCCAAGAGTGTATAAGTGTTTTAATGCGTCAAGAGGGGGTCAAGGGTCTGGTCGAATAGAGTGAGGCGGAGGAAGGGTTGGTCTTCAGGTGGTTTCAGGAGGTTGAATTACAAAAGATTAAATGGTTCCATGATATGTGAGGGGGGCTTCAACAGATTCCAGGAGGTTTGCTAAGGGTTGGAAGTTTCAGGCGCGTTCCAGGGGATTCCAAGAGAAGTATAGGAAGCTTCCCAGAGGGGCTGCACGAAACTTCAGGAGGATTTCAAGGAGTTTCAGGGGCTGTCAGCGGATTTCAACGATCTCCAGAGCGTTCCAGGGTGGGTTTCATGAGGATTTAGAAAACCGCAGGGAAACTCAAGAGCATATCAGGAAACAGGCTTCTAGGAGGAGTTCAGGGGAGTTCCAACGGGTGGGAAAAGATTCAATGAGGAAGTGTAAGAGTCGAGTCAAGTACGAGACACTGAAGACGACATTACAGTTGAGGTAAAAATACGTATCTAGTAATGAATGCAAATTCTTACTAGAATTAAAAGGAACAGCACTTAACCCAATTTTATTTTTACTTTCTTAAGTGCAAGAGGTTTATGGAATTTCATAGAGGCTTCTGGGTGATACCAAGTTTTAGAAAAGTTTCAGTGGGTTTCAGAAGATTTGAGAGGACTTATAGAATGATCCAGGTGCGTCCCAGGTTTCAATGAGTTGTTTGAGGTTTTCCAGAGAGGATACAAAAAGATTAAAAAGAACTTTTGAGAGTTTCTAACAGTTTTAGCGCGTTTCTTGGGGCTTCAGGTGCTTTCAAGAGTGACCCATTATTTATTTATTTTATTCGTGAATTTTAACTTAGGCTAATTTTTCACACGTCAAGTAGGATAATGGGGGCCATTCCTAAATGGTTCAGTAGATTTGAGAGAAATTTCAGGGGTTTTGAGGGAATTCAAAGGGATTATGGAACGCATCAGGAGGTGGTTTAAGGTGAGTCACAGGGGCTTCCAAGGGATTTTGGTGGGTTTCAAGAGGGCTTACAGGAGAGTTTGGAATTTGGAGGAGATTTTTGACTGGAAATGGCATGCTTTGGAGAGTATAGTTTTCACAGTCAAGGGAATCCAAAGAATCAAATCGGCATTCATTTATTAATTTTTTGGCCGATCGTCGGGTAATGCCAATTTATTCGTTTATATTCAGAGAATTTCAGGGGGTTTCATACGGGGTTACAGATATTTCATGGGGATTCAGTAAGTTTCAGAGTAGTTTAAAGGGAAATTAAGGGCATTTCAAGATTGCTTCAGAGTGTTTCTAGGAGGCCCTCAGAGGATTTAGGAGTGGGGTGTCTGGAGAGGTTCAGGTAATTCCAGCGGTTGTAAGGAACATCCTCCTCTCCTCTTCTTGGCGTTACGTCCTCACTGGGACAAAGCCTGCTTCTCAGCTTAGTGTTCAATGAGCACTTCCACAGTTTTTAACTGAGAGCTTCCTCTGCCAATGACCATTTTGCATGTGAGCGATTCCAAGCAACAGCATCAAAATTAAGGAAATTTTTTAATTCATGATTTTCTATTGAACTGAAACTTTGCACAGTTTTTCAGTTCCATCTAAATCGCCATTTTTCGATATCAAATTTTTATTTTGAATCACGACTAACTTTTCAAAAGGGTGTATGTGAAAATGGTTCAAAAATATTCAAAAATCTGCGCAGCCAAAATGATTCGTTCGATTGCTATGAATTTTTCAGCAAAGTTAGATAACTAAATGGTGATTCCTAAGAAAATATACACTGTGAAAAAACATCGTTTTTAGCATTAAAAAATATCATTTTTGTCACAAAAACTCAAATATCTCAAAACCCTATCTTTTTACCAACGTAATTTTTTTAGGAAAGACGGTCCATTGTATAAGCAATCTACCATAAAAATTTGGTGATGGTAAACTAATAAACAAAAAAGTTATAACATATCAAACATTTCACAATTTTCACATTTGGTAAATATTTTTTTCTGTGTAAATTATTTGGTCAGAAATCGCAGTTTGATGCTGATTTTATTGTTCAGCAAAGTTAGATAACTAAATGATGATTTCTAAGAAAATATACACTGTGAAAAAAAATCTTTTTTTAACATTAAAAAATATCATTTTTGTCACAAAAACTCAAATATCTCAAAACCCTATCTTTTTACCAACGTAATTTTTTAGGGAAAACGGTCCATTGTATTAGCAATCTACTATAAAAATTTGGTGATGATAAACTAATAAACAAAAAAGTTATGACAATTCAAACATTTCACAATTTTCACATTTAGTAATAATTTTTTTTCTGTGTAAATTATTTCGGCCGGAAATCGCAGTTTGATGCTGATTTTATTGTTAATGGCCTTGCGTGAGTAAAACAAGCTGTTTTTATTATGTATTATGTATTTTATATGTACAGTAATGTTCCGATTTTATCACGCCCTCCGCGCATTAGTCGTTTATTCATTAATTTGCTGATACATTTGAGGACAAGTGTTTTCCCTCTTCTTCAAGATGAATGTTGAAAGCGTGTTTTGCAACCTTTAAAAATATTGAAATGGGTATAGATGTTGAAGTATATTTCAAAGCATTTTTGAAAAGGGGCATGATTAAATTGTTTAAACAGATGTCGCTGATGGTATGGTGGCATTGAAGGAAATGAAATGGCAGACGAGCTTGCTAAAAGTGGTTCCAATTTACAGTTTGCTGGCCCAGAACCATTCTGTGGTATATCAAACTGTACAATTAAAATGGACCTGAAACGCTGGGCTGAGCAGAGGGTGATATCCAATTGGATGGATGTCAAAAATTGCAATCAGTCAAAACGATTTATAACACCAAATGCTTATAAAACCAAAAAGCTCTTAGAGCTCAACAAGAGAGCTCTGGCCCGAGCAGGTATCACTTGAAAAATATTGGCCATATTCAGAGTGATATCTGTCGTTTCTGTAATACGGAACGTGAAACCTCGGAACATCTGCTTTGCAGTTGTGGTGCTTTATACACGCGCAGGCAAAGATTTCTAAATAGTGGTTGCTTGCAACCCAGTGAGATCTGGTCTGCAAAACCTGGAAAGGTCTTGGAGTTTATCAATTCCATTGCACCTGACTGGGAGACGACGCGTCGTGGCAGTAGCTGATTACTTGACACATGGTAATTAGCTGGCTAGATGCGAATATCAAAACGGGACATGCCACAAAAGTTCAGCCTATTGGACGCGGTGGCTTAATTTCCTTAACAGGGGAGGAAAAAAAATGGTGGCATGACTCTCTGCACTTAGCACTTCTGGCAGTTTCTCAGTTGTTGTCGTTTTCGAACTTCCTGCGCCCTGCTTTACCGATGATGGCTCGTTTGTCAAAGTCTAGACGGCAGGACGTGCAAATGCGTAAATTTGTATTCAATTTGGGCATAACCAGTCTCTTTCAGTTTATCTATGGTGCTTTCGGTGAGATTTCGTAACTCTTTTGAACATTTGAACACGCCTTTAACGATCATTTTGAATCTTGGTTGTGGCTTTCATAACCAGAAGAGTGCCCATCGTTTTTCTTTGCGTTTGACGTTTCACACTAGCGCCTTCTGATGAAGATATTGCACAACGCAGCGTTTCGTGAAACATTTCCACCAGGTGGTGGTAGTGTAAAATGGGCGATGGATTTTCACGAAAATTGTTCTAGGCATTTCGTCTGTTTGTCTGTGGTATGTACCTCTCATGCATTTGTTGTTGTTGAAGTTACTCGCATTCTTCCGATCATAAAGTCTGTTCTCTAAGAGGTATTTTTTTTTGCAGATCAACTAGACGTATACGCGTATATATAAAACTTTTATTATGCAGCTTTCGTCTTAAAAATAAGTTTAATTCCATTTTTCTTATGATCAACAGCTTTTCAACACTATCAAGGGATTTTTCCACCAGTCACGCACAATAAAAAGTATGACATTCTCAATATTTTTGATCACAACACTGGATCGCGTCTAAGTTTCAAATAGATACTATAGTAATTATGAATAATCAAACAAAAATATCATGAAAACAACTTGTTTAATTCAGACGGTAGCCTTTACAATAAAATCAGCATCAAAATATAATTCTCGAAATAATTTACACAGAAAAAAATTTTTTTTGTTACTAAATGTAAAAATTGTAAAATGTTTGAAATGTCATAACTTTTTTGTTTATCAGTTTACCATCACCAAAATTTTATGGTAGATAGCTGATATAATGGGCCATTTTCCCTAAAAAATTGACGTTGGTAAAAAGATAGGGTTTTGAGATATTTGAGTTTTTGTGTCAAAGATCATATTTTTTTAAGGTAAAAAAAGATTTTTTTTGCAGTGTATATTTTCTAAGGAATCATCATTTAGTTATCTAACTTTGCTGAAAAATTCATAACAATCGAACAATCCGTTTTTGCTGTACAGCTTTTAGAATATTTTTGAACTATTTTCGCATGCACCCTTTTGAAAAGTTAGTCGTGAGTGAATATGAAGGTTTGATATCGAAAAATGGCGATTTAGATGAAATTGAAAAACTGTGCAAAGTTTCAGATATTTTTGAAATGGTCGCTCAGGATCGACTGACATGACTCCGTGGAATTCCTCATGTGTATATCGTGTGGCAGGCACGAAGATACCTCTATGCCCAAGGAAGTCAAGGAAATTTCCTTTACGAAAAGATCCTGGACCGACCGGGAATCGAACCCGTCACCCTCAGCATGGTCATGCTGAATACCCGTGCGTTTACCGCCTCGGCTATATGGGCCCCTGTAAGGAACATCTAGAGGGTTGAAAAATGTTTCAAGGGGTTACATTAGGGTTGAAGTTCGAAATTTTTAGGGCCTACAAAGGGACTCAGTTTCGGGATATAATAATAGGTTTTAGGGAATTTATGGAGGGCTTCAAAAGATAGATTCGATGTCCTATGGTGAAGGGCATTCTGGGACCCTAGAACAGTTCCATAAGATCCGAATGCTGGAGTTCAAGCAGAATCGCCACCAGTTATAGGCTGAAAAGTGTAAATTATGTAGAAATATAGAAAACAAATGTTAGGAAACTTACCGAGCTCTCCAGTTAACTTATTTTAGATTTTCGAAGAATTTCTCATTAAATTTTGCAAGATTTTTTCTCAAAAAATCTCAAAGCGAACTCAGATAAGCGGTCATTGAATCCTCCTGAATGTTTACTAAAAAAATGTTTATAAGCTCACAAACACACTTCACTTTATGGGCTAGGCTGCTTGCTAGAGGTCGTTCTTTGGCCTTCTAAGCGGAATAATTTTTAACTTAAAGGTTCGATTTCTGGGCTCTACCCCATTTGGTATAATGCCATTTGGCATTATCCCGTTTGGTATAATGCCATTTGGCATTACGACCATTTGGCATAAAGGCCGTTTGACATAACAAATATTACGCACATTCTTATCAAGAAGGCTTTCGTGTTATGCCAATCGGCATTATTTCAAATGGCCATTATGCCAAATGGCCTTTATGCAAAATGGCGTAAAGCCAAATGGGGTAGAGCCCAATTTCATACTCCTATGAAGTTTTGATCCTGGGTCCCCCTGTGTGACAACCTCCTGTCGTACCGCTGCGCTATATCCCCTCCTCACGTAATATTTGAACGAACTCTATAGTATTGAAGTAGAGTGTTGGGCTCTTACGCAGCGGAATCTAGTTCGAATCCGGTGGGTGTCATGTTTTTTCTTCACCTGTGCTTCAATTCATTAATTTAGTAAATTCAAATTTGCAGCTCATGTAAATATTTTTAAAAAGTAGTTTTTGATAAAATAACAAGAAAATCCTTAGCTTAGCGTTTCTCAAACTATGGGTCGCGACCCACTGGTGGGTCACGTGCTATTTTTTAGTGGGTTTTGCTTGTCATTCAAAACATACCGTGAATTTGAAATGCTGCATAACTGCTGTCAGATTGTAAAAAGCATTTCATTTGCTAATAAAGGGCGGTCTAGCAGTCGAAGTGCTATGATACGGCAGTAAGCAGGTCGATTGCTGATTTAAAGCGAAAATACGGCTTATTCAAATCCTTTTAGGTTACCTGGGTACCCTAAATGACTTGGTTGAAAATTTATATTTTCTTTATTTTTTAAACATGTGACATGGATTCCTAAAAATGTGTGGAGTTCTGTAGTATCACATGGACCCGGAATGGTTCAATTTTTATTATGTATATCAATCTTATCTCTATTTCTTAAGTCTTAAGTCTTAAGATTTCTTGGGCATTTTAACCTTATATTGATTACTTTCAAAAAACAAAATGAACGCTGTTGATTAATAAACTTAGAATGTCTCTCTCTCTCTCTCTCTTCTTGGCGTAACATCCTCACTGGGACAAAGCCTGCTTCTCAGCTTAGTGTTCTATGATCACTTCCACAGTTTTTAACTGAGAGCTTCCTCTGCCAATGACCATTTTGCATGTGTATATCGTGTGGCAGGCACGAAGATACTCTATGCCCAAGGAAGTCAATGAAATTTCCTTTACGAAAAGATCCTGGACCGACCGGGAATCGAACCCGTCACCCTCAGCATGGTCATGCTGAATACCCGTGCGTTTACCGCCTCGGCTATATGGGCCCTCTATGTCTTAGAATGTCTTCAAGTTAATGATACGTAACGCAAGCTTTCCGCAACCTTTATTTGAACACTTTTGACTCAAATATGCTAATCTCACAACAAAATCGATAAAATGTAAAAATTTAGGAAAATTGTCCCAATTTTCTATAATAACTTTTTTGTGAAATAAATTGCTGGTGGGTCACCAAATTCTATTACAATCCAAAGTGGGTCGCAAGCAAAAGTTTGAAAAACCCTGAGCCCATGAAGTCATTGAAATTAACTTTTAAAAACTTGAAAGTTCTAATAAAGTTCCAAGTAGCATCTTGGGCAGCCTTTAAGCTGCTTAAGAGGCTAATAATGAGCCTTGAAAGTGCATTTTGTCAAGGGAAGCGGAACTTTTGGTTTCTTGGGACTTCATTCACGGATTTTGTTAAGGAACAAACCATGAATTTTTCACATAAAAGCTGTTTCGAAATTACTTAGAGTCGTGAGTAGAAACCAATCATGGGCTGAACTTTCTTATGATAAAGAGTTATATACACACGCAACAATTGCTCCATCGATACCATTTCAATAATGTACAGACATATAGTTCAGTGATTATAAAACAGTTTGCCTCTTCTACAGACCAAAATGGTTCGTAAATCAAGAGTAATGATCCGTAGGTCACCCTACCACCCAAAGCGTGAACAAGAACTATGAGATCTATCTCACCTCACCTCACGCATCCGTCACGACGAAAGGCTGATCGGCTGACCAGCTGGCAGAGAGGTATAGGAAGCTCATTACGACTTGACTGTGATAGTTACCATAACCAACCAATCGGCCACCGTAGCTCATATATCACGTCTCTGGGATTGCTGGTTGTCCCACTGATGACGGACGGACGGACATGCGTGACCACTTTTGTACGACTGAACTGTCCTGTTTCTCGCAATTGGTGTGTGCGGTGTAGGTTCGAAAGCAAGGCGGCAACATACCCAAGCAACACACAAGTTATATAAAAGCTACGACAGCGCAAGTTTTGGTTGTATAAAAGTTTATTCGACGTTTTTTCAACACATTGTTAGAATCACGTCAAATTAACTCCTATACAACCAAAACTTGCGCTGTCGTAACTCATATATAACATGGGTGTTGCTTGGGTAGGGAGCATCCGATGGGAAAACTGTTCGATGACCACAACGTCGACGATGACGAGGTTCATTTGTAACAACCATCAGTATGGGATCCCGGCCCCACCAACACAGTCGGTGGTGCTCTAAGGGACCAATCTCCACAAATCAAAACATGTTCGGTTGTCGTGTGATAGCTACTCGTACGGTCGCCGCCGTCGGTGGGAAGATCCATAAATAACAAATCGATTTGTGGCACCAGACCGAGTTCGATCGATTTGCATCTCTAACTGGATGTTTGTATCTATGTGCGTGAATCCCACCATTCATCACTCATCACACCGGTAGACAAGCAGAACACTTTCAGATCATCTGGTGATGGTGATGAAATGTTACCGCACGTTCCGTGGAATTAATTATGCAAACACCCGGAAAAATTCTGTTAATTGCGATGGAGCATAAAATCAAAAGACGTTTTGTTAACGGCCTTGTCTTTGACGCGGTGTTGTAAGACAAGTTACAGGTGGACTCGTGGGACGGCCAATGACAGCATCGCATGATTTACGATGCTGGAAGTTCTGGAAGTGGCCCTTGTATGTATTGGCCCCAGACCAAAGCCACTCGATTAATTAATTTAAATGAATTCTGGAGGCTCATGGTTGGATACTGCACATGGTTGTTGGTGCCATCTAAGAAATGATAAGAGAGTTTTGACGACGGTCGGGTAGTGCCTTCCCAAATTTCTGGTGAACGGATACGTAGTAAAGCCGTTGTTGGGTTTTGTGAATGGAATGGTGTTTCCCGGACTGCAAGTGTATAGCCACCACAACAGCGTATAATGAAAGCCTCATTGGCAGGTTAGCCGTGGCTTCCGAGCTACAGAGAGATTAAAATAAATTGGTAAATAATTGAATTAAAATCAAATTGAAATTTATTACAACTGGAATCGAGGGGTTGAATTCTGTACTGTAGGGTTACACCTTTAACCAAACCTAAACCCAGTAGGGGATGTGGTAGGAACAATCAAAGGACTTCGACAAGACTGGTTTGGCTCAATTAGTTCGATACCATTTTGGTGCTGTATTGGGAAGTTCAGTCAAGAATACTTTTAGAGTAGAACCAAAGTCTGAAGCTTTTTTTCGGGTATTTTTTCACTGCAACCATATTTGATCTTTTGTGATACACTGTTTTGTGATACACGATCCAAACAGAGCTCAGAAATGCATATCAAATAGCAAGTCATAAGAACAAATATCGCAGACTTCAACGGATGAACATATGCAGACGTTAAGTGTTCTGCACTACTGATACACAACAAGATGGTCTGGCGCTTACTTGCACAAATTCCACGATGGGATCGATTATTCTGGTTTAGGCATGATTTCTAATGTTTTTGTAATATTGTTCATATCATAAAATTGTCCTACAATCCATTTTATAAAGTTCTCTAGATCTTCCATGAGATTCCAAAAAAAAACTTTAAATATTGTTTCTACAATAGCTCCCTAAAAAGATTAATACTGCAAAGAAAACAAGTCATCTTGCACCGACTCCTTATTCTTGGCTCCATCAAATGCAGCAATCATCGCGTTGAAATGCGAACACACCGAAATCCAAAGTCCCCTTTCCATCGCAGAGATTTGGCAGCCTGCCATCGCATCGCATCACCGCCAAAGGTTGCCCATCATTGCGCTGCTCATTTTCATTAATGCCTGTCAGCTGGCGACCCGGAAATGGTAAACTTGTTTTGCTGTCATTAGAATTTGTTTTCCCATACATTATCTCCCACGCTCGGGACACGCCCCTCCTCAAGTCGTTGTATGGTTCGCTTACACGGGAGAGATTCGTTTCATCTTCCGCCGATCGCATCGGCGGTGTTGGTAGATGGTATCGGGCCACCGTTCATCGCCCCGTCTTCGTCACAGCCACAGCCACAGCCTGGATCTAATAAGCAGTGTTTTTGTGAAATTTTATGCGTTTAATATCTGACAGGCATCACATGCGCGCACCGTCTCCCCTTTTTGGTTTTTGGTTTCTTTGTCTTCCCTTCTAGGAGGATCCATTTTTTTGTCAAAACTTTGAATCGGATCATTAGCCAAGCGCACCACGTGTCGCCGTGTATCAATGAAACGGCTTGTAGATCAGGAGGACCATAGAATACACCAAGTAATCGTAAGTAATGTAACATATGTTGACACTCTAAAGATAAGAACACGATACCTCGACGAAAATAGAATTATTCAGCGAAGTGAACCCGTTGAGACTCAATGCCATTTTAAAATATGGCGATGAGGTTGTGAATAATGTGGACTTTTTACCGCTGATTAAGACTATCCCTACCGATGCGTACCAGACGCCTCACGCAACAACCCGTCGTTTTTAAGTTTTAATTACGCTATTCACCTATTTTCACACCGGTCTTTCGCTTCAATGCAAGTAAAATAGAGCTCTGTCGATAAGCAGCGCCGGTGGTATCAAGTCTATTACTTAATACCCCCATCATCCATGGATTGTTTTTGCACTTTTTTCCGCAAACTTGAATTTTGACCTACCATTTGGATTTAAGTTCACCATCTTGGAATTCTGCTCGCCAACTTTGCACTTCAAACTTCTTTCCCATACCAGATATACCCATATTGAATGGTTTAAGAGCCTAAAACGCCATTAAACAGTTTCTATCTTGAATTTGGAGCCGCCATATTAAATTTCAGATCGCTATCTTGGATATTCTGGTCGTTATTTTTGGACTCCAAACATCTTCCCCAAATATATCCCATACTGCATGGTTTTGGAGCCTAAGGCTCTATGAAAAAGCTGCCACCTTGAATTTGCAGCAGCCATATTGGATTTTAGGTCGTCACTTTTGAACTGCGGACATCTTCCCCATACCAAATATACCTATGCAATGGTTTAGAACCTAAAGCTCTATTAAACAGCCGCTATCCTGAATTTGGAGCCTCCATATTGGATTTTAGACCGCTATCTTGGATATTCTGGTTGCTATTTTTGGACTCCAAACATCTTCCTCAAATATACCCCATATGGCATGGTTTTAGAGCCTAAAACTCTTTAAAACAGCCGCTGTCTTGAATTTGGAGCCACCATCTTGAACATTAGGCTGCCATCTTGAATTTTGGGCCGACATCGTGGAATTTCTGGTCTCCAGTGTTGACTCTGGCATAAAACTCGCCAACCATGCTAAAAGTTACAAAAATCTCCGCAGTTGAAAGTGTCGCATGAAGTCGACGGGACTTGGTCGGTATTTGACTTGACCATCCGAGTCTTTTATCGAAAATCTGTTTTTTTTTGAGTGAACATATAGCCTTTCAGTACACTTTGGTGTGGCATTTCGGAGTATGAGTATCAACCCAATTGTCGCAAAAACCTTTTGCCACCCGCTTCCTCTCCGTTGCGTATCTTAGTTCTATAAACCTGATGGGCTAGGTTCCCGTT
Source organism: Aedes albopictus (assembly GCF_035046485.1). Classification (NCBI taxonomy): domain Eukaryota; kingdom Metazoa; phylum Arthropoda; class Insecta; order Diptera; family Culicidae; genus Aedes; species Aedes albopictus. The sequence continues at coordinate 434,445,760 of NC_085138.1, forward strand.
TTGGGTATGGAAAAGTGATGATGCCCGCTTTCGCTGGCAACGCCGTGGCTGAACTTCTTCTAAGTCGCCGTGGATAATTATTCATAATGGTGGTATTTATTACGTTAGCTAAGTCCCCAGTTGGAAAATCATGGGGTCGTCCAAAAACGTGTGTTTTACTGAACTGCCGTGGAACAAGTTCAATTTTTTGACTCTTTGACGTGGATGGTGCTTTCTCCTATACAGACACCATCATCGATTGTTATGCAAAGCGCATGTAAGAGAAGCGAGCTAAAATTAGACGACATCAATTAAGTTGTCGCTCTGAAAAATGTGTGGCATGTGGATAAACAGATATAGTGGTGGATCGGAATTTAACGGCGTGATGGATGGGCTGCGCTCAGGTCGTTTCCAATGCATTCGGTGTGGACATTTGTAATGTACTAAGCCATGGGGATTTGGTGTTTTCATTCGGTGTAAAAATATTGACGCTATGAATGTGATTCCTTGGGCTGTGAAGAAAGCTGTTCTATTAAAAATTGTGCATTTCGATGAAGCGTCGAATGGATAGGTCTGAAACTCTTTGCTTTTTCATTCGACGCACGACCCACTTTCAGAATAAACTTTACAGTATTATCACGCCAGCATTTGGGAATACTTATACCCTAGTCTAGTCTAGTCTAGTCTACACATACACAGCCATTCATTGAAAGAATCCTGGAAAATGATAGAATCGACTACTGCTATCATTTTTCTTGTCACCCTGTAGCAAAACTGAAAACAAGTAGTTTATTTGAAATAATCAAATCCTTTCTGAAGCAAAATAGGATATATTTCATCTGCACCTGGAGATTTTAAAGGAGCAAAGCTATTTAGTGTCCACTTAGTCGATTCTGTAGTTACAATTACTCCGGGCCGAAGCCAGAGAATCATAACTACAAGAAAAGACATCAGGTTCATCCGAAGATGTAATATCCACACATCCGGGGATGTGTATACTGAATAATCATTCCAGGACTTCCTTAACGGAAAAAGAGAAATAACCATTTGGCGAACGAAGTTCGTTCACTCGGAAATCCTTCGATTTCGCAAGGATTTTGTTTTACCGACTGACTCCACTCAAACAGGAAACATTTGTACAAAGGTTTTTCCAGCAGACTGGTGCGCTTTCTTGTAGGCTTGCGAGACTTCGATGCAGACAAATGTCGTCTGTTCCAACACTTTCTAAATTGTTTCCTGAGCTTCGCCAGATCAGGGTTCCACCAAGGGGCTCGTCTTGTGTGTCCTCTAATTAAAGTAAGGTTCTTGGACTAAAGCCACATGGGCTGTAAAGCTTTTCAAAAGTCTGCAAATATTGATTGTTGCTGTTCTTTTATGCTGAAGATTTATCTAAGCTATCCTAACCGTATAGCCACTTCCCAAACTAGGCAAAATTAAACTCTTCACAATCACAGCACAACAAAGAACACTGCTGGAGTGACGGATGCTTTTCCGCATCCGACACTCCATCAGTGAGGGCTGCCACTTCTACTTCTTCACCATGTACTTTTCTCCACCAAATATTTGCATGTGGGGTCCCTTCTCGGTGTCTTTTGTAAACTCTACGATCGCCGTTAGGAGTACGTGTAATATTGTTTCCAGATCCGTGAACCTAACATTTCCTTTTTGATATCTTTTTCGGTTTTTTCTTCTTTCGCCTATCCAAAACCCTCTCTTCACCTGTACCGTTTTAACCTGTGGTGGGGTCTCCAGTTAGCCTAGTGGTAAAGGCTATGGATCGCCGATCCAGAGGCGGCGGGTTCGATTCCTGTTCCGGTCGGGAAAATTTTCTCGACTCCCTGGGCATAGTGTATCATTGTGCTTGCCTCACAATATGCAAATTCATGCAATGGCAGGAAAAGGAAGCCCTTCAATTAATAACTGTGGAAGTGCACAAAGAATACTAAGTTGAAGAGAGCAGGCCTAGTTCTAGTGGGAACGTAGAGCCATCTAGAAGAAGAAGAAGAAGAATGGTGACTGGGGACCTAAACAAGGTCGTAGCCCCTTGTTCCCTTCGACTTGGGACGGACAATTCTTCCAAGCCTTCTGGGGCCCAACACACGGGTTGCTCTTTCGCTTCGTGATTACCTTGCGAATGCCACCGGGATGGTCCTCTTCCGGCGGCTCACTCACGCTTCTGGGACTACTTTGAGAAAGAAGTCGCATCTGACGTTTCTGTCGGATAACCCCAGTAAATGCGAAGGCTTCAGCCTAAGTTGAGTTGTGGTCCAATTTCGAACAATCTTGAAAATTTAATGATGTTTCGACCAAATCCCGAAATTTGAAGTCCTGACAGGACAGGTTTCAATTGCAAGCCATGTTCGTCTAGATAATGAAAACTCGCAAATGGTATTTTGTGATCACTGTCAGTGGTTGTATCACTTCGGCTGTTCTGGCGTCACAGCAGATGTCAAGGACGTTTCTAGGTGCTGTCAGAAGTGCATCGGATGTTATGGAGATGGCTTATTTCCTGCTGCAGTGCAAGTGGGGCAGAAAGAGCTCGAAGCGGAGAGAGCTATGCAGAAGCGAGAAGTGTAGAAAGAGAAGATTTTGCACCGGAAACGTCTGGAGATGATGCAGGAGCAGGAGCTGTTCGAGATGCGCCAGCAGCCGGAAAATGAGAAGCGAGAGATGTAACTCGAGTTCGAGCAGGTGCAGATAGAGAAAAAGATGGAATGAAAAGCCTGCAAAAGCGGATGCAACGGATAGCGGACTTCGAAGATCCGAGAAGAGCATACCGCAGACACTCGACTCCGAAAGTTTCTCGCAAACTAACACTCCATCCGGTTGGAGGTCCATCGAGTCTGCCGGAGAGTTTTTTGATCGGACACGGCGGAGATTCGACGTCGATCGGAGAAGGTTGAGAAAAACAAAAAGATGAAGAAAATTGTGGAGGTTGTTGAGTCGCATAGAGCGAGTTCCGAAGAAGAGCCTACTGAAGAGATCGAAAGCTACGAAGAAGAAGGAAGTTCCAGCAAGGAAGAGGAGAGCTCCGCAGAGGAGGAGGAAAGCAGCGAAGAAAGTTTGGGAAGTTTCGAAGATGAGAGGAAGGAAGAGAAGCCCCGTCGGAAAACCGGAAAAGGCAAGGATGGGCGGAAAAATCGGCAGCGAGAACCGACGAAGGCGCAGATGTCCGCTCGGCAATTTATGTCCAGGAAATTGCCAACGTTTGCAGGCAGGTTGAAAAAATGGCCGATGTTCATCAGCAGCTACGAGACTTCAACGAAGGCGTGCGGCTTTTCCGACGTGGAGAATTTGGCACGGCTACAGAAGTGAATGAAGAAGCTCTGGAGGCGGTGAGGAGCACACTAACTTCTGCCGAAATCCGTCACAAAGATATTGGAGACACTGTGCATGCTGAATGGCAGGCCAGAGCGACTTCTCAACATGCTGTTGGTGATGGTTCGCAGTGCAGCGCCACCGAAAACGGATCGGCTGGCGAGTTTCATTAGCTTCGGAGTGGTAATTCAGTAGTTCGCTGATCACCTAGAAACGTCCGGGCTAACGACGCACCTGCTCAACCCCGTGCTGATTCAGGAACTGACGGAGAAGCTGCCGGCTGGTACCCAGCTGTAATAGATACAGTATCTCACCAAGAGCAAAGTGGTGACACTGCGTACGTTGTATAATTTCTTACTTGTCAAGGATCGTGAAGGACTCTAGCGCGAAGTTGCTGTGCATTGAGAAGGTAACCCATGTTTCGGAACGCACGACATCTAAGCGAAGCTTTCGCTGCAACCTCAAAGGAGCGTCACAACCCGCTGCTTCATTTAGTCAGGCCGGCCGCAGGAGAAAAAAAAACTGCAACGTTCACGCTATGCAGCCAAACCGTGATATTCCGGATGATGCCCGTCACTCTGCACTGCGGAAAATACTTCATGAAGACTATCGTTCGTCTTGTGTGTGGACGACGGATCGTCGTATACGCTGGTCGAAAAAGCACTGGTGAATCGACTAGGAGTTCGGGGCGTAACACAGCCACTGCTCATGACTTGGACAGCCGGAGTTTCCCAAAATGAAAATGACTCGCAGTGCGTAAGTCTCTTCATCTTGGCTAAAGGATCCACGCAACGCTTCCAGATCAAGCGTGCTCACACAGTGAAGAGCTTGAAGCTGACTATTTCGGAAGTGGTGAGGAAATACGCTCATCTCCAAGATCTACTGATTACCAACGTCCAGCAAACCGCCCCACCAATTTTGATTGGGTTGAAGGACATACACCTTTATGAACCGTTGAAATCGCGGATTGGTCGACCAGAGGAGCCGTTAGCAGTGAGGTCGAAGCTCTAGAGTGCGCAGCATTTTCTTTTTGCCTTTCTCGTACACCAAGGTGTACCGAAAGGCTATATGTTCACTCCAAAAATGAAATCTTGATAGAACCCCCGGAGGACCAAGTCTTATATACCAGTCGACTCAGCTCGACGAGTTGAGATGATGTCTGTGTGTGTGTATGTGTGTGTGTATGTATGTATGTGTGTGTGTGTGTGCGTGTGTATGTGTGTATGTGTACAAAAATGTCACCTCACTTTTGGATAGTAAATATCATCCGATTTCAACGCTTTATGTTTCAATCGACGCGGAATATTGTCCTATTGTTTCCTATTGAAAATGGTTTGAATCGGTCCAGCCGTTCCGGAGTTATGGCCATTTAGGTGTTCCGGACCGGTACCCCAGGAAAGGGCCAGATATGAAATTGCAACAAACCCATGCATGCGACCCATCAAACCACGGCATTTTCGATTATCTGATGAACGGTAAGCAGGAAAATAGTCGCAGACTATATCTGAACCGGTAGTGTTCCGGAACCGGTTCCGGGTGTCCCGCCGGAAGTGGCCAAATATAAAAGTGAAACAAACCCATGTATGCGACACATATAACCACCGCTTTTTCTGTAACCTGATGAGTGATAAACATGAAAATAGTCTCTGACCATATCTGATCTGGTAGTGTTCCGGAACCGGTTCCGGGTATCCCGCCGGAAGTGGCCAAATATAAAAGTGAACCATACACATGCATGCGACACATCAAATCGCAGCTTTTTCTATAACCTGATGAACGGTAAATAGGAAAATAGTCGTGCACTATACCTGAACCGGTAGTGTTATGGAACCGGTTTCGGATCATATCTGAACCGGTAGCATCCCGAAACCAGTTCCTGATGACCCGCCGGAAGTGGCCTAATTCATACATGCGACACATCAAATCGTAGCCTATTCGATAACTTGTACGACCAGCAAAAAATAAGCAAAGCCCACATTAGAAACTACTGCTAGTGTTCCGGAATCGGTTCGAGGTGTCTCGCTGAAAGTGGCCGAAGGCAAAAAAAAAAACAAAAATTCGCGACACATCAAATGGCATTTAAAGTATCCTGATGAACGGTTACAAATAAAAAATATCTCAGATCATGCTTGGGAGAACTAGTAGTGGCCCGGAATCGGTTCCCGGAACCAAACTCCATGCATGCGCTTCATCAAATCGCGGTTTTTTCGATAAGCTGGTGAACGGTTATTAAGAAAATTAGCTGAGATTACGTAAGAGACCACCGCTAGTGTTCCACAACCAGGTTTCAGGTGTCCCGCCGGAATTGGTCAAATGTAAAAATGAACCATGTAAATTTTCCGGAACTGGTTAAGAGTGTCCTACTGGAAATGGACATATATAAAAGTAACCTGATGCATGGATAATAAGAAAATAGGCACAGTCCATAGAAGTTACCACCGGTAGTGTTTTTAATTCCGGGTAACCTGATTAACAGTTTTCATAAACTCAGACCACATTTAAATATACCGGTAATGTTCCGGAATCATATCCGGGGGTCTCGTAAGCAATACAAAATAGACTGAGACTACATAAGAGGCTACCGGTGGTGTTGCAGAAGCAGCGTTGGGTGCTTCAGCGGAATTACGAAAGTTAACTAAATCAATGCAGGCGATGGATATGTGTAAGAGAACCAAAAACCTAAAAAAAAACTAAAGCGATCTCGTTAAATCACACAACTTTTGATTCCTGAGACGTAAATTTACAGTAGGATGGGTCAACGTTGTATGGAAAAATTAAAATTTAAGCGCATTAGCCCCGAACATTCTTTTAAATCTTTATTTTCTTCTAAAATTACTGCGCAAAATTTTGATGCGACTGGAGGGCGAGCACTGTAATGTTGTTTATATTTGAATGTGATATAGCATTGGCAATTCAAATTACTACATTACAAATTTTACATGGATCTTGTAACCAATGATAATAAAATATAGCATAAAGTGTGCAGATTAAACTTTGTCAAAGTGATCTGTGAAAAAGTCAAATTCTGGCTAGTAATTGTCATCTTGGTATGAATCAGCCTCCAGTGAAGGTGGTCAAGCTGTCAAATAAAAGGTCTGATACTTTCGGATCTGCCCATACGTTGAAAATAACGTCGGAATAGGTGCCCCAATTCGATGATGACCTTGAATTTCTAAATAAAGTATTCTCATGATTCAGAAATTCGTAGGTGGTACAGTCCCAGATCGCCGTTATGAGCATTTCCTCCTTCTCGTCCGTTACCAAAGCACAGAGATTTGTGGCAGATCACTGACTTTAAGGCAAGATTGACTGCGTCGACGGAAAGATTATGAGTACATATTCGACGAGAAAGGCACTATCACCACTAGGTGGATTAATCTGGGTTTTTTTTTACTCACTCTCGTAAACAAACACGCGAAAGAAACAGATAATAGAGCGGTCACTTTGCCCCCTCTTTTATCTCGCTCTTTCTTGCGTTCAACAAAATGAACGAGCGAGAAAAAAGAAAAGGCTGCGCACGCAAGTGGGTCGAAGCTGGGTTGAACCGTATCCAGGCCAACGGGACCGGGGAAAGTGATCAAAGGAGTAGTCGCTTATCATTCGTGCAGCCTGGTGTCCCATCAGGAGTAACACGATCTCGCGAAGTTCTCCTATATGCCGGAGGAGTCTGGCATTTTCATTGCCTTGCTTACGGAGCCGGAAAAAAACAGAAGAGCGAAGGAGATGTTGAGGAAGTCAACGAGAAAGATCAGTGATCGTTTTGTGGTGGGTCTACCAGGAAAAAAAGGCGACGCCGAAATTCCCGACAGCTACCTTATGACAGAGAAGGGCCGATCGTGGAGAAGCGCCTGAGGAAGGATCCCGCGGTCGATGCTGACATTCTCGGTGAAGGCTACGCGTACGGGCGAAGACATCAGAGCAGTCAGCTTTGGAGTAGGTGCTGACATGCTTCGATGATCATCGTCAGCATTCCGAGCGAGGAGAAGTGGAACATGTACAGCCAGAAGCTTTCGGAAGAGGAAAATGTCCGCGTTCCCCGCTATTATTTCCATAGCACACAACTGCACGTTTTTGTTGACGCAAGCCAGGACACCTACGGTTCGTGAGGGCGAGCTCGAAACTTTCACCGTTGTGGTACATGCCCACAATACGACTGGAGCTTCGGGCGGCAGAGTTATTAGCAAGGCTGGCGAACTCTGTCGACAATACAATTCCATTGAAGGTGAAGCAGCGTGCTATGTGGTTCGACTCGAAGACCATGCTGTCGTGCATCCACGCCAACCTCCGTCGGTACGAGCAGATTAGGGCGTTCCAGATCGGCCAGATCTGTAGTCTTATGAGGTTTGCAGGATGGAAATAGGTGCCAACGAAATGCAACGTGGCCGACAACGCGTTGATGAAATTGGAGCCAAGGTGGAGTTCAGGTGGGCCAAGGTTTTGTGGTTTAGGGTTCCAGTACCAGCCGGAGGATGGTTGGCCGAAGCAGGAAGGTGAAGTTCCGAACAGTATCGAGGATATCCGTGTGTGTTTGCAGTTCCACAAGGATCCAGTCACCAAAACGAAGGTGGACCCACTGCGGTATTCGATGGGGAAGCTTTAGTCCGCACGGTGGCCTGAGTCTACTGGTTTGCATCGAATCGTAGAAGGAAACGAGATGGGCTGGAGATCGAGGCCATGCCAGAAATTGAAAGCTTATAGTGTAGTGAAGAAGATTAGGCGAATGAAGCTAATTCCGCTGAAGCGGGACGAGTATCGGAAAGCGGATGCGTATAACTAGACGTTGGTCCAGCCAAACCGGATGCTCTGTACACCAGAAACTGTCGTACCAGCAGCAACAGCTAAAGTCAACGAAAATGCCATCAACCGGTATGGTCCCCAGACAACCAGTACTCGTATAGGATGTTGCATAAGATGATAAAGAGGAGATCATATGCGTGCATGCCTCCAGTTAGGCGCATGTAAAATGAACGCATATCGCCTCCACTTTAACATGTTATTCAACATCTTATACGATCACTGGTTGACTGGGTCCGCCACAGACCAGAAAATGAGGCACTGATAGTGCAGAACTACGGGCGGATGATAACCGATAAAGTGCTGTTGACGGCAGTGAAGGCAAACATCTCAATATAATGTACGTAGGAGCGAAGGAAGCGGTGACGCCAAACCATTTTGTTCACGGCGTTGGGGCGATCACCGAGTAGCGTTCCGTTCCACCGACAAGCGAGATCGGGGCACTGCGGGACCGCCTCAAGTGGCCACAGCGCCCGGTGAACAATCTTTGGGCTAGGTGGGTATCCAAGTATCTGCCATCAATCAATCAGCAAACGAAGCGGCTTCCGGAGTCGCCGTTACTAGCGTGTGGCGACCTGATAAATTTCACCAATGACGCCGTATGGAAGAGCATCCGGGGCATCGTAAGGGACTGTCCATTCCGAAGACCCCCCCCCGGTTGGTTTTATGTTCATACAAAAAAAATGGATGGGCCGTGGTCTTTGCCCTACACCCTCTCCCCAAGCATGACCGCGTGGTTTATGGATGGCCTCTAACGGACGTCTACGCGAACGGCAGAATCCGACAGTACATGGTGAAGGGTAAATTTAGCAGATTGATAACCAGACTATCTGTGCTCGAGGTGCAGGAAGGTATTAACCTGGTGCAACCAAAAAGCCCCACCTGAGTTAAGGTGCCATATTAGACTGTTTGTCATTATGCCAAATATTTGTCATTGAAGATCGAAATTCATCCAAGATTGCTATAATTCACGTTGTGTTGGTCATTTCCCAGACAACCAATTTGCACGTATAATGAAGTTTATGTTCATGTTATACGTACTTTTATGCGGTAAAGCTACATCGCATAAGATGCAGTAAAAGTGCCTTATGCGTACAAAAGTGGAGGCGCTAGACGTGCATTGACGGAAAAATAATGCCGCTATATGACTTGAAGCGATATCTTATGCGATGCACGGTATGCCCTATTGCGACGTAATACAGCATCTCATGCGACTTAAAAATATCCGAAATAAAAAAAATCTTGTCACCTAAGTATCGAACTAATAACCTTTGGATTTTCGAGCCGCACTTCACACTTAACACCAAACACTACTTATGAAAGATTGTATGTCATTCCCCAGAAACCCATTCCCCAGAACGACATTCCCCAGAATGAAATTCCCCAGAATGACCCAATCCCCAGAAATCCATTCCCCAGAATGGGACATTTCCCAGAAAACTATTCCCCAGAATGGGACATTCCCCAGAAAAATATGAGAATCAGTAGTTCCATGGGAATTCAGGTGAATTGTTAGTTTTTAGAGCTCTAGGTGATTTGATCAGAACACTTCAGCGTGATAACTTTCAAATGGACATGGTTTTCATATAATGATGCCTTCTTCAGTGTATCTCAAATTAATATTGAGTTAAGAACAAAAATACGGCAACCTTACTTAAAGAAGGTTGTATTTCTGTAACTAATGTCAGACATTTTATCATTCAAAACTTTGAATAAAATCCAATGAAAAGAACATCTCAATTCCAAAATATCCAAAATATTAATTAAAGAAGGCAATTTTCAGATGAAAAAAGTCAACCATTCTATTGAACACACCTCGGAATGACTGTTTCAGCAGTACGTTAGGGGCTGTTCATAAACCACGTAGACCAAAATTTGACCATCTCAGAACCCCCCCCCCCACCCCCTCGTAGACTTTTGTTCATTCAAAAATTTTGAAATTTGTATGAAGCGTAGACTTTGGTCAGAGCCCCCCTCTCCCCCCAAAAAGTCTACGTGGTTTATGAACGGCCCCTTATGTTGTAGAGTTCCATATTTTTGCATGAAGTTGAATTGTATACCACTGTTATGAAAAAAAAAAGATTTTTACAGTGGTTTTCGACTGGTAGATTCTGATACACGGAGTTTTCTGCTATTCAGTCTTAAGATTTCGAACGGTAGTTTGTTAACTGCCCGACGTTTCGGCTGTTCTTGGCAGCCTTCTTCTAGGGGAAACTGAAAAGGGTTTTTTATTCAATTTTATGCTCGACATCTGATCAAAATTGTTCATACTTAGATCTATCGTTTACGTTTGTGAACATATATCGTGTGTTGGCTTGTCGTACATTTTTAGCGTGAATCTGTGGGAGATAGAGTGGTGTGTTGGGAACGTCTGTTGGGTGTAGAATTATGTTGGCTTACAGTTGTGGGTGGTTTTAGTTTGCTACTATTTTTTTACGTTTTCACCACTGATCACGGTACTGTTTAACTGCCCGTTCAAAATGGTGAGCTTTCGCTATGGCGCTTTTTTAGACCATTACAGGTCAACTTGTTGTGTTACATTAGTGTTTGTGTTGTCATTTCTAGCCGAGTTGGTTTTTAGACGTGTTTTGTATGTGTGAAGTATCCCTGCATAGATGATACTGAGACCTTCAACATCGGTTCTCCGGTGTATCCTACTGCTGCTGTGTATCGTTGATACCGTTGGCTATCATGGTGTTGTATTTGTTGATATCCGTTTGATGTCCGTACATTTGTTGGCGTAGGTAGTTCCTAGTCATACCGATGTATACCATTGGGCAGTCGTTGCATGGTATTCGATATACGACGTTTGACTGAAGCGGCGATTCCACTGGATCTATGTTGTTGCCGATAATCTTCGCCGTGGTGTTTATTGCTTTGGATGCAATGTAAACGTTCGGAATTTCACTTTTCAGGATTCTGCTGATTTGGGATGAGAGGACGCTGCCGTATGTTCTTGTAGTGTAGCATGCACAGCGTGTCACCGAGTACAAAAACAAACTAGAGTCATTTCTTTTTTCCTTCTAGGGGCTATCCATAAACCACGTGGTCATTTTTTTGGGACTTCTCAACCCCGCCACCCCCCCCCCCCCCCCGCGTGATCATTAGTCCATACAATTTTTTTTTCTTCCATACAAAATGGTCATTGGCCGAACCCCCCCCCCCCCCCCCCCCCTGACCACGTGGTTTATGGACAGCCCCCTAACCATGTTTGATAACAGTGCAACTAGAAAGAACAGCCTTTGATGATAAGAAGGAACAATCTCTTATATAAAGTTAAGTAGTTTGGCCGCCAAAGAGCTCTCCAACAAACCAACTAGTAGTGGTATATGTAGCCAAACACAAGTGAAACTACAAGTCTAATGCTGCACAACCTCCCGTATCAGGGTTACTCAAATTTATCCCGAAACCAATTTGATAATGAAAATAGAAACGATTCTGGGGAATGGCTTTCTGGGGAATGGGTCATTCTGGAGAAAGGCTTTCTGGGAAATGTCCCATTATGGGGAATGGGATTCTGGGGAATGGCATTCTGGGGAACGGCATTCTGGGGAATGGGATTCTGGGAAATGACCTACAACCCTTATGAAACACACTGATTAATTGTCATGACATTCTAACTCACCTCAGTGCTTGTTGGAATGCTCTTGGTTTTCCGTGCCCTGTACGTGTTTTGCAGGTTATCTGGAGATCAAAATGATGTAGCATGTTTTCCCTCACAGTTACCACTACTCCTCTCTTGCTAGCACCACCCATTGTTAAGTATCAGGTCAACAAAACAAAAATGATGATTTTGTAACTTATTTTGTAATCATAATGATGACTTTTCACTTTCTTGTAGCTTTTTGGCACTCCAACAGCACCTTAATCATTGTTATCACATATCACATCGCAATATGCCAACGTTAACGATTCTAACTTGTGCGAGTTTGTATGTACATTTAAACGATTTTATTTTCACTTTTATGCGATTTTTGTACACCAATGCGGGTTAAACTGATATAATAAGAAGAGCACCAAGCGAAGTCGTATAATCATCGCAGTACGCAATTATGCGAATTCAATTGACACTTTGCGAGTTCATTCGAACGCTTTTGCGAATAAGCAAAGGTAGCCGCAACAAAACATCGGAATATCGTCTACTACGATGTAGTCATACATAATAAAAGTTAATTTACACTCTTATATGACTTTACCAGATACATCGCAGTAAGTTCAAAAACTAACATCATAAGCAATGAAAATTGTCCCTCAGCTGAACATATATGCGATAGTGACTTAAAATAATATTTTATACGATGTTCAGCATGCATCCTTATGCGATTCCTGGTGTTGTTGGGCTTGTTTGACCAAATATTTGTCTAATGGGACCTTTACGGGAGGGGATGTGTTAGCACAGCTCCTTCGACAGCACAACCCAGGGTGCAACATGCGGTCCAAACAGGACAAGACAACACGTGGCTGGTGGATGAACTGTACGATGAGCATAGACGTCAGTAAGTATGTTGGGAACAGAAATATAATGAGAAAGCGAGTGGGTAAAAACAAACAAGATAACTCGGAAGAGCAACAAAATAGTTTGTAACGATTAGAAGAAAGCTAATTGATTTAAATTGAAGTTAGCATATTAAAGGATCGTGAAAAAGGAAATAGCTGTTGATGTGCTAAATTGTTTGGGATAGTTTTTTTGTGATTTCCCGAGATGAGCAAAACTAAGAAAGCTCGTTAGTTTGTTAGTTTATTTTAAAAGCTCGATACCTAATTTACAGGATCCTATCGGACTGAAACCGCGCCAGAAATCAAGTTTCTAGCTGCCACACAAGGAACAAGTGTTACTCTGAAAATTAGGTATGAATAGGGTAGCCCAATTTCGAACAGTGGTCTTCGAGAACGTGATGTTCGAATGATTCCTTGAATTGGGTTTGTCATTTTGGAGGACTTTTACCCCCGGAACAGGTAATCCGTAATCCGCTCAAAGCATTTACTGCTTTGAATAAACGAGACGAAAATCGTTTTTGACCTATTACATACAATGTTTGATCAACATATATCACCTAGAGAATTTTTGCATAAGGTAACATGACTTAACAATTAAAACCTTGAGCATTACGTAATTAATGAATACCTCCCTGCAATCGACGGCGCCAGAAGTCTTCCCCCCCAATCACCCTCAAAACCCATCCAAACAACCAATCAAGGAAGTCATACCAGGCCATCCTTCCGGCTATTATGATCCGAGCTCGAACGGGAAAACCGGTGGACCATGTCGGCTAGTAGTTTTATTATTGCCTCCCGACTTCCTGTTAGGCGAAAAAGATTCATTTTGCAACAGTTCCGGAGCCGCAACCATCGTCCTGGACTAGCCAGAGCACATCACATCATTTCTTTTCTTCAGGAAGCCATCATCCCACCACAAATGGCTGCTCCCTTTATGTAGTATGTGAGCTGCGTGAATGGAGTTCATGGCGTTATTTGGAGGAAAACCAGGGCATTCCTCCGAATCTGTCTCACGGCTTCCGGTTCGATTTTGGTGGCTGGTCCAGAATTTCCCCCAGGATCAACGTACCAACTATTAAATCTGCAAGCAAGTTATTTCCGACACGTTTTGGATTAGTCTCGGGTGAAAAAAGAGAGAATTGGTGATGATGTCCATAGGAAGTGATTCGTCTTTTTATTGCTGCTGGAATCGTGCTACACAGTAGCAGGGTTTGACAACACATAGTTTGTATGATTTTATTACCTACACACCAAAATGATGGCAACTGGTTCATTAACATGTACCACGAACAAAGGATTACCGATTCCTGGAAGTTAATCCGCAATCAGCTGAATCATCTCTGATGGTATCATACAGTTTTCCCATCACGGGGGTACTAATTAATTAAGGACCTTGCAATTTGGCAAACGAGAAAGACCTTCGGCATCGACATTGAAAGCGAGAGTGCAAATTCTTCATGCTCCACGGAGCTCGTTGAGTGGAAAGTTAAATATTTGAACAAAAATTAATTTCAATTTAGAGTGCCCCGTTCGTTCGTGCCTGAGTGAGTGGGGAGCACAGTTCTCACACTCATCAGTTCGGTTGCTGGCACTGATGGCTCGCTTACCCCATCCATCAAGGCCCCGACGAGATGCTTCTTCTTCGGAAAGCACGTTGTCCAAATAAAGAAACAGAGAATGTGCTCCGATTCCGAAACGGGTGAAGGCCCCCATCAATTAATTATACCGAGCGACCAACCGACCGGAGTTTGGCCAGTGAGCTGGGTCCACCGACGCACTTCTCGACGCCGCCGTCCGGCCGCCGTCGCCCGAGGAACAATCAAATTGAGTTATAATTCGTAGTTTTGATCGATGCCCTCGCGGGAAACCGCCAAATTCTGCGCGTCAACCAAAGCTTGTCATTAAAAGGAAATTATTCAAAATTATAACCACATTTACAAACGTTCACACTCCGGACCGGACCTGCAGCAGGTCGATTGTTTCTAGGCCTGGGGCGGCTGGGGTTCGATGTAAGAGCCCTTCCGGTGTGGTCCCATCCGATCCAAGAGCTGCTGGATCTGCGCTGCTGATGCGCAAACGGGTGTGAAGTAATTTCATTTTAATGTTGGGTTATTAATTTATTTGGAAGAGTTAATATGCTATTAACGAAGCCCGGTATGTGAGCTCTGCGGGTTTGGGTCTCTAGTGACGACCCATCCGGGGCTCGAAACGAGGAGTCATGCGGCGGCTTAGCCTTAGGAGGTGGTTCTCAGGCATTTACTGTCCAAAAGCTTCTTCCGTTCTTCGATGCTCTAGCTAGCTCTATCTGCGCCTTAATGAAGCGAGCGTTTTGATCCGAGGTCTTTGGCAGAAGCATAACAGTGCTGGATGAAAGTCGACATCATTAATCATACTTTCGGAGGGATAACATATGTAAGGTACGTTGAATGGGATGTGAGATTGAATCAAAACGACGACGGGTTAAAAAGGTTGGTAGTTAGCTGAAATTGGAAGAAGAATTTACGTATAGCCGGGGAACAAGATGATTTCTCAAGATGATTATGGGAACCGATCGACAAACAACTTCATGGGCGTAGCCAAAGGGGGGGGGGGGTGTACCCCCCCTTGCCGCCATCTCAAGATTATCAAGAATTCAGAATTCCAGAAAAAATAAAATTTAAAGAGATGAAACATTCCAATAATTTAGGATTTTATCCACAATTAGCAAACTCGTTTTTCTCGAAAATCACAAAAAACAGTCGCCAAGTACTTCTCCAAGAATACTACTTCAATCTTATCATATAATTTTAACCTAAGAACTAGCTTGGTTAAAAGTCTAAATTTTGTGGTTTTTTATCCCAGGAATACACAAAACAACATACAAGAGGAGGGCTTTCTAGAACCTTATTATATAGTGTAGTTGCTCAAAATTTGCAAATTTTCACTAATATTCAATTTGATCAAACGTCATGCCAAGTGCAAAAAAAACCTGGGATTATTTGTGAATTCCGGCATGGGACACCTTCACAAATTCGTTTATGTATTTCTTCTGGAACTTCTCCTGGAATACTTCCTTCGTGAATTCTTCCATGGACGCCTTGCGGAGTTGCGATAGTGTTTGTTCCAAGAAATGCATCTGGAATTCCAGATTTTCCAGGGATTTCGAGAAAAGTTCTTGATCAAGAAAATTCTCGCGGGATTTCCTAAGGAATTCTAAGGAGATTGTTTCCGAGATTATTTCTCCAAGAGTTTCTCCAAAGATTCACTCGAGAACGCTTTCTGTGATTCTTTCAGGAACAACTTCAGGGATTATTTTGAAAATTCATCCATCCAAGGATTCCTCTAGGAATTCTTCAGGATTTCTCCAAGAATTCCTTCTGGGATTTCTTCAGCTCTTTTTCTAAGAACTATTCAGAAACTTCTTCTGGGATTCCTTGAGGAACTCGTCCTGGGATTTATTCAGAAATTTTTCCTGTGATTTCTTTCAGGAACTACTCCAGCAACTCCTCCATTGATCCCTTCAGGAATTATTCCAGGAATTCCTTTGGGAATTCTTGCAGGGATTCCTCTAAAAATTTAACAAGATATTCCTCTAGCAATTTCTCTAGAGATTCCTCAAGGAATTCCGCCACAGATTCCTCCAGATATCCCTCTAGAGATTTCTCCAGTAGTTCTCCTAGAGATTCCTCCTGGAATTCCTACAGGCATTCCGACAAAATTTCATTCAGAGATTCCTCCACAAAATTTCTCTTGGAATATATCCAGGAATTCCTCAAGGGATTCCCCCTGAAACTGCATCAGTGATTTTTCAAGGAATTCCTCCAGGGATTCCTCCAAGAATTACTCTAGGAATTCCTCCAAGAATTTATTCCGGGATACCTCCAGGAATTCCAATAGTGTTTCTCCCATAATTTCTGAAGAGATTCCTCCAAGAATTCCTACAGGCATGTCTCCAGGAATTCCTCCAGAAATTGCTCTGGACTCCTTTAGGAATTCCTTTATGTAATCCATTAGGAATTACACAAGAGATTCCTTTAGGAATTTCTACAGGAATTTTCATTGGGGTTTCTATATGTATTCCTCCAGGAGTTTTTCAAGGCTTGTCTCCATACATTCCTCCAGGAATTTCCACAAACATTCCTCCAGTGACTCCCCCACACTAGTGGTACACATGTTCTACACTAGTATATCTACACTACTTTCGAGACGGAGCGTACAAAAAAGTGAAGTCTCCATACAAATGGCTTAACTTTGGCTCTCCAGAACTGTTAGATTTCCCAACAAAACAACAGAAATACCTACTCGATTTCCTACAGGAATTCTTCCAGACATACCTCCAGAAATCCCTCGAGGGATTTCTCAAGCGATTCCTCCAGGAATTTCTCTAGGCATTCCTCCAAGATTTCATCATGAAATTTCTCTTTCAAGAGTTCCTCCCAGAATTTCTCTAGGAATTACCAGCGGAATTTCTTCAGGAATTTTTCCAGGAATATCTCCACTGTTCAAGAAATTCATCCAGGAATTCGCTCGGAAATTCCTTCGGAAATTCGTACAGTACTTCCTTTTGGAGTTTCTCCAGGAGATCTTCCATGGATTGCTTTTGAAATTTTTCCAGAAATTGCTGCTCCGGGAATCCTTTTAGACATTTCTCCAGGAATTTCTCCAGAGATTGCTCCAGGAATTGTTTCAGGGATTTATCCAGGAATTCCACCAAAAATTCTCTTAGGAATTCATCCAGAAATTTATCCGGGAATTCTTCCAGGGATTCCTCCAAGGATTCCTGCAGAAATTCTTTCAAGAATTGCTTTAGGGATAGTTCCAATTCCGTAGGAATTCCTCCAGAAATCCTTCCAAGAATTCATTCAGAAGTTCCTATAGGAATTCATTCCAGTGTTTCTTCAGTAACTCCTCCCAGAATTTCTCTAGAGATTTCTCCAGGGATTTCACAGAAATTCCTTCAAGGACTCCTCCAGAGATTCCTCCAGGAAATTCCTCCTTGGATTCCTCCGAATAGTTCCTCTATAAATTTCACAAGGAATTCATACATGATCTCCTCTTCAAATTCCCCAAAGGATTCCCTTAGCAATTTGTTCAGAAATTCCTCCATGTTTTCCTCCTCGATTGCTTGAAGAGATTCCTCCAGAAATTGTTTTACTGATTCCTCCAGAGATTTTTTCTATAAATTCCTCCAGGGATCCTTCCCGAAATTCCTCCAGAAATTTCTCTACAGATTCCTCCAAGAATTCATCCAAAGTTTCCTCCAGGTATACCTTCAGAGGTTCCGCCAGTGATTCCCCCGGGAATTCCTTCAGGGATTCCTCCAAGGATTCTTTCAGAGATTCATATAAGGGTTCATCCAGGATTTCTTCCAAAAATCCCCCCAGGGATGTCCTCAGAAATTCCTACGAATCTCTTCAGAAGTACCTCTAAGCATAAGGATTCCTCCAGTAATTCCTCTAGAAATTCCTACAGGGAGTCTTCCAGGGAAACCTGCAGGTAGTCTTTCAAAAATTTCTTCAGGGATACCTCCACAGGAATTTATCCAGAAATTCACTCATGCACTCCTTCGGAGATTCCTCCCGGAATTTCATCAAGTTTTTCTCCAGAGATTCCTCAAAAGATTCCTTCTGAAATGACCCCAGGGATTCTTCGTGGAATTTATCCAGGGATTCTTCTAGAGTTTCCTCCAGAAATTCCTGCAGAAATTCTTCTAGTAATTTCTTCAGGAATTCTTCGAGGGTTTTCTCCAAGAATTTTCATGGGGATTGCTCCGGCAATTCTAGGGATTGCTCCAGAAATTCCTCTGGTGATTTCTTAAGAAAATTCTCTCGAGATGTTTTCAAAAATCTTATTCAGGAGTTTCTTCAGAAATTCATCTTTCATGTTTTCCAGGGATGCATCCAAGAATTTCTCCAGGGTTGTCTAAAGATTTCGAGAAACTCCTCCAGCAATTTATATTGGTCTTCTGTGAGATAATTTTAGAGGGACACATGATTCATGTGAGAGCCAAGGAGGGTGCACGTTCTGCAAGAAGTCATTTAGGCAGTCTTTCACAATTCTCTCCGGAAAAATTCCTCAAGTTCCTTCAGGAATACGTCCTGCGATTCTTTGAGGAATATTTATATCCTGATATTGTGATCTTGTGACTTTTCGAACCTTCTCAGCAGAATACCCTCTTCGAATAAGTGTTATCAGTTTTTGTATCTTTGAATTCCACCCTATTTCGCTTATCCTTTGGCGGATACGCGTATTTCGACTATCACTTGTAGTCTTTCTTCAGTGTCAGTCATCCATTATAAGCAAAATAGGGTGGAATTATATGGTACCACTCATTCGAAGCTGATATTTTCTTTTCTTTCGCCAAGAAAGCCTTTAAGAAGTTATCCATTGATTTATTTTCAGGAACTCTTTCAGAGATTCCTCCAGGAGTTAGTCCAGGTAGGTTTTGAAGGTGATCCTTTGAACATCTCTGGGAGGACTCCCTTCGGAATTCTGTGAAAGGATTCCTCCAGAAACTTCTCTTGAAATTGCTCCAAGAAGTTGCCTAAAAACTGAATAGGGATTCCTTCAGGAATCCCTCCAGCAGTTTTTTCAGGAGTTTACTTAGGGATTCCATCAGGAATTCTTATAATAAGTCCTCCAGGGATTCTTCTAAGCAACACCCGTTTCAAATAAGAGTCACGGTAGTGTAGATTTTGGTTGCGCAGAAATCACTGTGACCTAATTGAAACAAATAAGTACTAACCTGCTAGAAGCGCTTTCAGACAATTCTCCAGGAATTCTTCTTTTGAACCTTTTTGGAATTCTTCCAGGTTCTCCTCCCAGAATTTCTCTAAGAAATGCACCAGGAATGATTTTAGGAATTTCTTCTAAAATTCCTCCAGACATTTCTTTTTGAATGCATTCCAGCGATTTTTCTTCGACTTCTATTATTCGAGAATTTTCCGGAAATAACTCCATAAAATTATTCAAGAATTTTTCCAGAGATTCCCTTCTGGAATTCTCAATGGGATACTTCAAGGGTTTTTTCCAGTGATAGTTTCAAGGCTGTTCCGAGAATATTCAAGTATTTTGCCAAGGATTCTGTATACGTAAGTATACGTCAATTGACTTTGCTAAAGGGTTATGATCTGAGAAGAATACATGCAGTATATGAGTATATAAACTGTCCTTAGAAAATGTTAAAGAAAATCATGAAGAAAATTCTGGGTTAGTCTAAAAAAAATCATAATTACCAAAAGAGTTCAGCTTACGAAAGTTTTTAAAAATATGAGCTTAGAAGAAATAATGCACTACAGAAAAAAAATCCTTATTATTCCAGAAACTGGTCACCTCTATCAGCACCACGCTGGTTTATGTAGAACAAACGAGCGTGACTGATGAAGGGTTGAATAATGCTTTTAAAATATATTGTTATTGTACTCATTTTAAGGTGAAACATCAAGAAATCCCAATGCATTTTTTCATACAAACTTTAGAGGCACAAATCTGACGAACAAAGCATCGAACCAAGCCGCACTTGTTTTTTCTGGCTTTGCTCACTTCCAAAAAGAGGCAGCTTTTACAAGTCGAGAGCATTTGTTTGCAAATTTTTTAGATTGGTGCTCTTAAAAACGCGAGTAGGGGACCAAGTCGGCCATTGTGGCAGCCATGTTTGTATTCTCTGAAGTTTCTCCTTAATCGTGTTGCATTTAGTTATAAATGAGCTAGAAGGTATTAATTTGCTAAGGATGCTCCTCCCCCCTCCTGACCGAAAAGCTGGCTACGCCCTTGAACAACTATACTACCTTGTATGTCGCTTCATGTTCGAGTATAAAAACTAAAATTTTAAGAGCATAGATCTAATTTTCAAGTAATGAATTCAGTTGTACTGAGTAGTACAAGCTCACTCGCAGAAAATATAAAGCAGCGTTTTTCATCATAACTGTGCTTCTACCGCATGCTTCCACGGGCCAACCGATGACAAAAACCGCCAGCTCAGAGTTGAACTTTTGCATACATGTACCACCATAAGACAATGGAATGGCTCGACACAAATTCAAAACAAATGACTCACATTCTTAACTGCGGGACCATCTTCTGCTATGCTACCTTTGCTCACCGCAGCAATTTGATCTATTATCCGATATGGAACCCAACCAGGCCAGACATTTATCTTCGCCCGGGGCCAACAAACAACACCAGATAAGAATCAGCATCTCAAATCACGAAATTCATTTCGCTTCTTCGAAGATGATGCATGTTAAACCGACTTTTGTCTTCCCTCTGTCCTGCTCCTCAAATGGGCAAACATTTTCCAGCACCTCAAAACAAACAACCACCGCATCGAGGCCAAGAGTGGCAGCCAACGAACCAGCACAGCAGCGCGTGCATCTCTGTGGGGCGGTTAATCTGAGAATTTTATGTTCCATTGTTTTTTGGTGATTCGGCTGCTGCTGTTGCTGGTCCAAAACAGCATATGATGTGCCTTACCTGGGCTCAGGAATCACCATAACTTCGTCCGAGGTGAGGAAGCCAAAATGAGACTGTTGCCTGATGATGCTGCTGCTGCTGCTCATTGTAAGTCATAACCTTCGGTGACCCATGTCATTTGCCTGTGGAGGACCACTACTGACTGCACTGCAGCAAGCAGCCCACAATTTGTCAGTCAGCAGCAACAGAATGGAAGATGATACCCACTGATAGGGGGATGAACGAGAAGCATCGGTGGTCATAAATTGTCGCTTGAGGTCAATGAATGAAGGTTTTGTTTTTGAGTGTTGGTGGGTGGAGGGCCATGTAACCACAGCTGTAAAGGCGTGGGTATTTCGCATGGCCATGCTGAGAGTGACGGGTTCGATTCCTGGTAGGTCCAGGAACTTTCCGTAATGGAAATTTTCGTGGCTTCCTTGTACATCTTCGTGCCTTCCCCACGATATACACACGCAAAATGGTCGTTGGCAGAGGAAGCTCTCAGTCAACAAATATGGAAGCACTTATAGAACACTAAGCTGAAAAACAGGTTATGTCCTAGTTATGATGCTGCGCAAAGAGGAGGACCTCCATAGAAGCAACCGTCATCTAATATTGGTCTCCCTAATGCCACTTATTCCCCTGGAACTTCTAGGGCACCATGATGGAAATTTGAACAGGTAGATTGGGCTAGTTTCTAAGTGCAGGTAGATGATCGTCTATGTGAAAACCCTCAGGTAACACTACAAATGTATACTGTCATTAGAGAGACAGCAGTAGACATGATATCTCGAACCAGTTCTAACCCGGGTAGGAGAGCTCTCCACAGGTCAAAGCCAACTGAATATCCGGATTAAAAGAAAACTGCGTACGAATGGCACGAGCCTTGAAATACTAAATAATCTTTGGAAGATTTTCTAAAACAACCCTACTGCAATATTCGGAAGAAATTTTGGATTTTTGATTTTTTTTTATTTACCCACTGTTAGAAATTCTGAAGTGATTCGTGAAATTTTTTTCAAAATAACACTAGTTTACAGTACTTTTGAATTCGGTAAGCTGATGATCATTTTCGGTGTAGAATCATGCCTTGAGTTCGAAAACGCGAAACAAAAAAATTACAATTAACTGTTTTTGGCTACGCAGTCATAAAATGAACAAACGACGTTATTAATTTGCCCAACGTTTCGACACGGGGTTTGTGTCGAAACGTTGGGCAAATAAATAACGTCGTTTGTTCATTTTATGACTGCGTAGCCAAAAACAGTTAATTGTACCATACAGTCGATTCAATCCCAGTTCAAAAAATTACAGTAGAGCGGAAATTGTTTCGACTTCCCATACAAGGTTGATGATTTGTAATCGAATTTCGTTCTAATTTTAGGCAAAGTCACTCACTTTAAACATCTCATTATTCGTAATCAATGTTTCGATTGAGCTGATTTTTTTACAGTAGCTCGCCTACTTATGATATGTCAAAAAAACGTTGAGAAAGAATTTTTAAAATGTTTTTTTTTATTATTGAAAATAACACATTTCTTCATATATTTTTGGAAATGTTGCTAAAATTTAGGGAGATCGTCCCTTAAACTCGCCAATATCTTGAATTTCATCAATCTGACGCAAAACCTGCTTATGGAAATTGTTTGAACAAAAGGCAAGATATTTGAACTTCAGTAAATTCCATATTTTAAAAAGTTGTAAAACCCGATATTGAGCTAAAACTCAAAACTATTCTACTTAAACATTTTTGAATGTCGGTTTCGAAATCAGCGCTAAATTGTGCTTCAAAAATTTTGGTCGTTGACAAAAGTTTGCGACTTTCGTTTCATTTTGTAAACTAGTGTACTCATCCATAAGAGGTTATAATCCCTGAAGAAGCTTCTGGAGAAATCTGTAGAGAAATTTTAAAAGAAAACTATGGAGGATTTCTGAAGAAATTATTTAGAGGAATTCTTAAAATTTTGGTGCCTTATTGTTTGGTCACTGCTGCTCTGCCCATGATCGCATAAACAACGTAACAATCATTGACAATGTCAGCATTCACAAGTTGAACTGTTGTGGCTTTCTCAGTCTAAGGGCATTGAAACGGCTAGTTTGGCATAGTCCGACGTTTCGGTCCCGCGTATTGGACCAGATAGATGTATGTCGCTCGCTGTGATCTGTAGTGTACAGAGCAAGTTGTCCCAAAAAGTACAAGGAAAATTTATGTGTTTTATGTTAAATGGAATTACAAGAAGCTCCAACTCTCAAACTGCATTCAAAAACCGCATAACGAGAGACGGTTGACACTTATCCATTGAAAAAGGTCCAATACACGGGACCGAAACGTCGGGCTATGCCAAACTAGTCGTTTCAATGCTCTTATACTGAGAAAGCCACATGAGTTCAACATTTCATCCCAGTCGTATACCTCCTCCAGCGTTCACAAGTTAATATCTATCACATGTGCATAATTATGACCAGTTTTATTCAATAGAGCACAAGATCTAATCGCTAGCTAGATGTCAACGTGAAAAAATTCTTAAACTTTCAATTATTTATTGTTATAATTTCAAAAGTGTGTTGAAAACTACAGTGGCGCTTACGTCAACTATGCGGATATGGACAGTGCTGCAACATCGCTCAGCTCAAGCACCCAAACTCCTCAAATGGAAAAACGGTTGATAAACAATTTTTCTAAAAAAATCCCTGTAGAAATTTCCTAAAGAACCCATGAAAGATTTTATAGAGGAAATCCTTGTATGTTTCTGTAAACGACTTCTAGAAGAATAAAGTGAAGAATTTCTTAAAGAATTCATGGAGGACTTTCAAAAGTAATCCCTTGAAAATTCTATAAAATAAACTCTGTAGAAAATTCTGAAGTAATTCTAAGAAGATATTTAAAAAACATCCTGATGTGGTTCCTGAGGGAAATCATGGATAATTTTCTTTCACGATTTTTTCCAGAGGAGAATTACTAAAACTCTATGTAAGATTTTGTCACAAGAATCTTTGTAGAATAGAAATTTCCAGGAATCTTATGAAGACAATCTAAACGAAAATCTGCAGAAATTTCTGAAGAAATTTTTAGTGGTCTTCTGAAGCAATCCATATAAGATGTTTGTACCGACTTTTCGAACCCTCTAAGCAGAATACCCTCTTATAATGAGTGTTATCAGTTTTGTCACTTTTAATTCCGCCCTAATAGGGTGAAATTAAAAGGTACAAAACTGATTACACTCATTAGAACATAGAAGATTTTATAAAAGGATCTCTCAACAAGTATCAGAAAAGTAGTAAAAATATTTCTAAAGCAATCCCAGTTAAAAAAATTATAAATTCCTGAAATATTTTTGATGGAATAAATCCCTGGAGGCAATTCTTAAGGATCCATGGAGGATTTTTTAATGGAATCATAGGAGAAATTTCTTAAAGATTCTTGAGATTAATTTCTTGATAAACCAATGCTAATTTCCTAAAATCTGATTTGATGAAATTTCTTGAGAATCGATTCTGGAACTTACAACGAAATTTGAGACAGACAAATGACTGCAACGGCAGATAAAATCATCCAAAAATTTGTCATGGGACTTTTTCAGGAGATTCCTAAGTAATTTCTCAAAAGATTCAAAAATCAGGACTGATCCACGAGGAAACCAAAAATTTCTTCCAATATTCCTTGCCACATAAGCTCATGTTTGTATTCCTTTATGTATTTCTTCAGACATTTCTGAACGATTTACACCAGAAACATTGTAAGATTTTATTTTCCAGAAATTTTTCGTTGGGATTTCTACGAAAAATCATTCAGGAATTTCTCCAGGAGTTTTTCCAGGAATGCCTCCAAACGTTTCTTCAAAAAATGAAATTCAGATTTTTTAACAAAGATACGGTGATTAATTCGGAAATTTCTCTATGGTTTTCCTACAGAAATTCAGATTTTTTTTGAAACTTTTCATAAAGCAGGATCCTTTAGGTATTATGTGATTTATTCAGGGATTTTTTCGGGCATTTATTGGGAAATAACTCTGGAAACTCTCAAGAAAGTGTTCTGGAAGCTCCTTCATTAGTTTCTCCAATCGTTTCTTAAGATATTTTTGTCTAGGAATCCCCCCCAAAAAAATTAATTTATTCTTGGTGTTTCCAAATAGATACCAGCAGTTTTCTTAGGGATTTCTTGAAACAATCCTCCAGGTTTGTCTAAGAAATCCCTCCAGAAATTGCTTGAAGAATTCTTCAATAATTTGAATGAGTGTAATCAGTTTGGTGCCTTTTAATTCCGCCCTATGTTGCTTATCCTTTGACAGATACGCGTATTTCGACTACTACTTGTAATCTTCCTCAGTGTCAGTTATCCACTGAAGAAGTCATCGCATTCACACCGCTTATATACAAAAATCCTACCGCTACTATTGTTACCTAAAAACTACCTATACCTCTAAATGTACCTAAACCTTTATTTTCTTATTAAACTTCTATAAAAGTACCTTGTATAAAGCTTATTTTGGTACCTACGTATTCCTTTCACCAAATACCAAAATAAGCTACATACTAAGCAACATAGGGCGGAATTAAAAGATACGAAACTGATTACACTCATTCAAAGAGGGTATTCTGCTTAGAGGGTTCGAAAAGTCGGTACAAGATCTTCAATAATGTTTGTGCAATTTCCGAGCAAATTCTGCAGGTGCCTCTTAATACATCCCAGTAAATACTTCACATGAAACTGCATGAACCATTTCCAATACAATCCTTGAAGAAATTTCTGCAGGAATCACTGAAGGAATTTCTTTAAGTTTTCTTGGAGACACCCTGGGAAGAATTTCCCATAAATAAATAAAATTTATAATTAAAAAAAAAATAAAGAAATTTTTTGAAGAATTTATGAAAAACTCTATGAAAGTACTTTTAAAAGAGCTGCATGCTGAAATAACAGAAGAAATCCCTAATTTTTCTAAGGAAACTCTTGAAGATAAAATTGTCTTCTCAAAGTAATTCCAGAAGATCCCGACAGGAATTTCTGACAAAACCATTTAGAAATTTCGGACGAAATCATCGTACTTTTTTGCGTAGACATTTTTCATACTAAAAGTACGTTCGACTGAATCTCTGGAAAGATGTCCGAAGAAATCCCGAGGAAATTCCTCACGGAATCATAGTAGGACGTGCTTAAGAACTTCCTGGAGAAATATCTGGAGATACTTCTCGTGATGATATGAATGCTCGCGAAACCATGTGTGGAGTTCTTAGAAAAAAAAAATATTGGGGGATTTATAAGAAAATTCCCGGAGAAACCCATCAATAAAATTCTTGGAGAATTATCTCAAAGTATTCCTGGAAAAATCTCTGGACAAATTTCTGAAAAAAATCATGTAAGAATACCAGGAGAATCACAGACATTTGCAGATATGCGTCTGCAAAT
Source organism: Aedes albopictus (assembly GCF_035046485.1). Lineage (NCBI taxonomy): Eukaryota > Metazoa > Arthropoda > Insecta > Diptera > Culicidae > Aedes > Aedes albopictus. The sequence continues at coordinate 434,472,182 of NC_085138.1, forward strand.
AGGATAAAAACTCTTGAGATATTTCTGAAGAAATTTCCGTAGAAATTTCTTTGGAATTTTTTTACACCCCGTCTAAAGGCGGGGTTGGGTATTAGAGGGATAAAGCATGTGTGAAGGAATGCTTGCAGAACATTCGGAAGTAGTACCTGGAGAAATTTCCAATGGGTTCTCAAACGAAGCCCTCGAAGAATTTCTAAAGTAATACCTGATGGGGTGTCAGAAGGATCCCATTGAAACCTACTCAAAACAACTCTTTGAGAAATTTCTGGGGAAATTCACCAGGGAATATCTAAAGGAAGTCCTGGAGAAATTTCTTAAGATATCCCTGGAACTATTTCTGGGAGTTTTTGAAACAAACCTTGGTAGATTTTGTGAAATTCTTGGAGTATTATCTGAAGGAATCGATAAATTAATATTGGACGAAATCCATAGAATAGACTTGGCATCCTTGGACAAATTTAAGAATCTCATGCGGAAGTTTAAAAAGAATCTCCAGCGAAATTTCTAAAAGAATCCTTGGAAGAATTTCTGGAAGAATCTTTGTGAGAACTTCCGAAGTAGTCTGTGAAAGCATACTGGAAAAAATGTGATTAATTAGAAGCCACAGAATGTTGCTAATTGACAAATTGAGAGATGTAGGGTATGTGTTCCATCAGTAAGCTCACGCTCCCATATTCATCCTATTCGAAAACCAGCGATTACGGCACCGATTGATTCCGTTCTTTTTGATTTCATGCGTGCTCACTCCCAACAAAAAATACAAAAATAACAAACAAAACAAACAACGCTTCAATCCTTTGTTTTTCGTAGGATGAAAATGGGAGCCACATGCTTAATAAGGGCACCAGTACCCTATTTGTGAAAAAAAAAATCGCGTTCTGGTGGAATTCGAACCGTCGACTTCGTATTCGCTAGATCGGTACTCTAACCAACCAAGCCACAGAATTAGGAATCGTTCGAGAAATTAATTGAAGAATCTTTAGAAGAGTTGCTGAATGAAGGTTTGTGGGAAATAAAAACCCCTCACACTTTGTGCGGGATTTTTGAAATAATCTGTAGAGGAATTCTTGGCTGAATTTCTAAATAAATCGCTAGAAGATTTCTTACATGTATGGAGGTATGCACAAAGATTATAGAATTAAATAAGTGGTTTTGTTGAATTCGAAGGGCGAAAGAAAATTTGCTTATCGTCTTGTTACCGCTGGGAACACTGCAAGTGCATTGGGTGGTACAGAGCTACCAGCGATGACAAGAGCTGACAGCGCTTTGCGCTTGACAGGGGCTAAATTGTAGATAGATAAGAAAAGAAGGATGAAAGAAGGGGACACATAGTGATTCTACCTATCAAATTGATTATTCTACTTAAAACTAGTTTATTTGTTTATTCTACTTAACAGTAAGTCATGCAATTATTCAATACTCTAGAAACTATAGTGCCAAATAATATGAATAACTTACAGTGCCTAAAAGATGTAAGTTTTCTATAATCTACATACATGCAATGTTAAACCTATCTAGAACATGAAATGTTAGCTACTTGGAAGTGTAAGTAAATGAAATTTTGTATTCTGAATTGCTAATAATAAATATCAATTTACAGTTTGGTGCTGCACCTAACCGCAAACTTGGCGGCGACTTTGTTGTGTTGCCAACAACCCGGTGACCCATTGGATTTCGTAACCCTTTCCCCGCTAATACATCTGTCAAAACGGATGACTATTCTACATTTCGGGAAAACATCAGTCATTGGTAAACATTGTAGCGTCTTGTGAGCTATTCATGAGTGCCCAACAACTTTGCATCTTAAGATTTAAGTACACAGGAATAATAAAAAAATAATCTAAGAATTCACTGAAAGAAACACATCATAATACAATTACGAAAGTTAGCTCCATTTCTAACTTATATGATTCTGAAAACATTCGATACAACCATCTCTCCGTGTGCTTTAACTGCTGCAAACTGACGACAGTGGTGTTACTCTTTTTCAAACACAATTGGTCCCCAAAACGATAGTTCAGGCTATGATTCTTATCTGAGCTGCAACAAATCCTGACCGATATGCATCTGGTGTACTGCCTGAGGAGCACACGAATCATAATTTCCCAAAGATTGCCCCGCTTATGATCTAACCCAGAAGCAAAGAGGAAAAAAGGTTACTTCTCACTTTTGGATGACAATGAGAAGCAAAGACGCGCTAAGACACAATTTCTATGAAGAATACCTATGCCTTTCCCATTGCTTTGGATCTTTGAGAAGAGAAACCGAAAGAATCGAACCGAAATGCCTCGCCGGGGACAGTTTTATTCCGGTGAATAATGGAAACAAAAGGATCTCTTCGTCGGATTCCTGAAACAGGGAGGGGAACAGCCGAGCAAAGGATTGTTGAAGACTCTCGAAACCGATAAATTATCATCCTTGTTTCGTCGTTAGAGACACACAGCCTATAGGAACGCCACTTCTAGGGAACTCAATTTCCCTACAGGGAATCTATAGAGAGGTTTGGTTGGACGCAGAACAAAAACGGCGACGGCGATGAGAATAATGACGGCAATGCTAACATAGAGAGAGCAGTTGTTTAATATTGATGAGCGGACTTTATGGCCACGATAATGTCAACCGTCGCTTCGCGGGTTGTGGGTTTTTCGGGGTTAATGCTTTTTTCATCGAAGGGGTGAATCTTTTAACCGGGAACAAACGGAGAAATAAAGAGATAATCATTTTTCGAGGACGGGATATCATTTAATGGGATAATATTTTTTTGTTGGAAAGACGTAATCAATGACGTACTGAAAGAGAGAGAAAGATTGCCCTCAGAAACTTGCAACGTCGGAAATTTTTAACATTGGTATAAAGCAGAAATTGGTGTCATACGAAGCAGTGTAGAAGCGCCAAGTTAAACATCTTTTTAATAAATTAGTCCATCGACGAAATTTTCTCTATATTTTTCATTGGAAAACGCAGTGAATACGGTACCAACGAGGTTCATGGGTATACTCAACGTATTCTTAACTCTACATTATTATCGGTTGCTTAAATTTACTAAAAAAAGTTCTGAATTTCAACAATTCCGAATTGCCATCCTGCTGATCAACTTGCATCTCCTGCCAACCCACGATATTAAGCAATAAATCATCAAAACATAGGACAGAGTCGTGGACCGACAACCTGCCCTCCAACCAGTAGTGGCCGGTGGCCCACCCGGAATAGCTCCGAACCACTGGTTGCCGGCTGGCAACGTTCACTCATTCAAGCCCATCGCGACCGCACGAAATGAATGCGACTTGATTTATTTGTTTTGATAGCGGTTCAATTTTTACACGTCTCGATTTCACAACATCAACCCATATGCATTTATTTCTAACTAGTGGGAATCGCAGGCCAGGAAAAAAAAACATCAGCCACGTTTTCATTGAATATTAATCCTTGCAAGCTGCGGATCGAGCGCTAAAATGAACAAAAAAATGAAATCGATATTTCAAATTCCCCGTTTGAATTATACATATGGATTTGTAGTTTGTGACAGATTTCCTGTTCACCTTATCAGATTTATGAACCCTCCGGGGCGAATGGACCGGAATGCAAAGGACGACCCCGAAGGCTAATTTCCGAAGCCGAACGGATCCATCCCACAGAAAGAAGTTATAAATCTTCGATTAACTCTCGAGATTACGTTCCTTGTCGCCAAACTGTGTGTTTCTTTCTGTTCCCCCGGTGGCGAAGGTGCAACGAACGCATCGCGCTGCTGCTGGCTGGTGGAAATTTATGATGTCAATGTGGTGCCGAAGACCAAACGGCCACTCACCGGCTGGCCGCCTATCTTTCTGGCTATCGGTTATTAATCGGAAACCAGGTAGGGGGAGATAAATTGCGGTTTACGTAGGTAGGACACATTTAATAATTAATATTGTCGAGCATCACACCACTGAAGACACGTTCGTTCCGGACTGGCGATCGGTTGGTTGGGATATTTCGTTTTTCAATTCTCTCTTTGGTTGTGGAGTGGATGCTCACGTAAGAAGGGCCAAACGACCAAGACTGGGGTTCTATTAAGTTTGAGTGCCATTTAATGAGATTTATGTCACGTCGATAAATCAGACATTATGAGGTGACAAGACTTGTGCATGTGTGTGTGTGCGTGGATTTTAGCTCAAGGGAGAAGAGATAAGCCTAATTGGATGGGTACTTAATTTTAAGCTAAAGATATGAATAAGGAATTCAACTATGAATTTATAAAACTGAAGAGCACTGCTGAATGAAGCAGATATCACGAAGAGCAGTACTTTGAGTCGTAAATTCTTGTCGGAGGAGGAACCTCGATGAGATTCACAAGGAATTTCCACGAGATTCTATGGGGAATCTCCACAAGATTCCAGGGAAAATCACCACGAGATTGCAGGGGAAATCTCGACAATATTCCGTAGGGGGAATCTCGATGAGATTTCAGGGATAATTTCCACAAGATTCCATGAAGAGTTTCCACAAGATTCCAAGAGAAATCTCCACAAGATCCCAGGGGGCATTTCCACGAGATTCCAGAGAGAATCCCAATGAGATTTTTATGAGGAAACTTCAAGAGATTCCAGAGGAAATCTTCACGAGACTACAGCGAGAATCTCCACGAGATTCTAGAAGGAACCTCTAAGAGATTCCATGGGGAATCTTATACTAAATTCTATTGAGACTCCAGAAGGAATCTCCAAGAGGTTTCATGGGGATCTGTTCGAGATTCCAGGGGAAATCTCTACGAGATATTTGGGAAATTTTCAAGAGATTCCAGAAAAAAACTCCACGAGATTTCAGAGAGAATTTCTACGAGATTTTATTTGTAATATCAACGAATTCCAGTAGGAATTTCCACGAGATTCCAGGGGGAATTTCCACGAGATTCCAGGGGGAATCTCCACGAGATTCTTGGGAGAATCTCCACGACATTCCAGGGGACATTTCCACGAGATTCCAGAGAGAATCCCAATGATATTTTTATGAGGAATCTTCACGAGATTCCAGAGGAAATCTTCACGAGACTAAAGCGAGAATCTCCACGAGAGATTCCAGGGGAAATCTCTACGAGATATTTGGGGGAATTTTCAAGAGATTCCAGAAAAAAAAAAATGTCCACGAGATTCCAGAGAGATTTTCTACGAGATTTTACTGGTAATATCCACGAATTCCAGGAGGAATCTCCACGAGATTCCAGGGGGAATCTCCACGAGGTTCCAGGGGGAATTTCCACGAGATTCCAGATTAAGTCTCCACGCGATTCCAGAGGGAATCCCCACGAGATTCCAAGGGAAGTTTCCACAAGATTCCAGGGGAAATCTCCACAAAATTTCAGGTAGAATCTCCACGAGATACCAGAGATAATCTTAACGAGATTACAAGAGGAATCTCCATAAAATTCCAGGGGAAATCTCCACAAGATTCCAAGAAGAATTTAAACAAGATTCTAGGGGAAATCTCCACGAAATTTCAGGTATAATCTCCACGAGATACCATGGATAATATTTACGAGATTACAAGAGGAATCTCCATAAGATTCCAGGGGAAATCTCCACAAGATTCCAAGAGGAATTTCCCCAAGATTCCAGGGGGAATCTCCACGAAATTTCAGGTAGAATTTCCACGAGATACTATGGAGAATCTTCGCAAGATTCCAGAAGGAGTCTCCAGGAGATTCCAAGGGAGATCCCCACGAGATTCCAGGGAGAAACTCCACGAGATTCTGAAGGGAATCTCCACGAGATTCCAGGAGAAATCTACAAATTTCCAGGGGTCTCTCCACGAGTTTCCATGAGGAAGCTTCACAAGATTCCAGGGAAAATCTCCACGAAATTTCAGAGAGAATCTTTACGAGATTCCAAGGGGAATCTCCATAAGATTCCAATGGAAATCTCCACAAGATTCCGAGAGGAATCTCCACAAGATTTCAAGGGCAATCTCCACGAAATTTCAGGTAAAATCTCCCCAAGATACCAGAGAGAATCTTTACGAGATTCCAAGAGGAATCTCCATAAGATTCCAGGGGAAATCTCCACAAGATTCCAAGATGAATCTCCACAAGATTCCAGTGGAAATCTCCAAGAAATTTCAGGTAGAATCTCCACGAGATACCAGTGAGAATTTTTCGAGATTCCAGAAGGAATCTCCAGGAGATTCCAGGGAAAATCTTCACGAGATTCCAGGGAGAAACTCCACGAGATTCTAAAGGGAATCTCCACACTTTGACATTTAATACGCGTTTTTCTCTTTCAGGCGTTAGCCCGTAAGCACGTTTAAAAAATCCATTCATTCATACTAAGATAAAATCGCGCATGTACGCTACGAAAATGCAGTACAGTATTGTGACCAGTCGCTTTGCGATGTCCACTCTTTTTCAGCGACTTTCAGCCAAAACTCAGTTAATTAATTCATATAAGAGGGAAAAACAACGAATATACTTAGCTAGCTAGTAGGGTAATAAATACTTAAGACAAATATAAAATAAATAAATAAACTAAGTAATAAAACTTATTTAAACCATGCAAATCTAAAACAAAAACCCATGCTATTCCATACGAGCTAGATAGGAGGACGGCAAACGGTCAAATTAAAGCCTAACACCAAATACAGAACACAATTTGTTAAATTGACACACAACACAACACGACCACAAAACAACCCATGCAGACAGCTTGGTAGCCGATGCAGTTTGGCACTTCGACAGCTACCAACCGTGGAAAAAGGGCTATTCGCCGGTTCCGAGTGGGATCCGAGACCTAAGCTCGTCCACTTTCTGCTAGACCACGATAGAAGCTACAAGTGTTGGAAAGTTGATGAGAAGTTATAAGAAGTGTTGGGACGGGACTCGATCCTCCCAGGTTAGATTGGCAGTACATATACCTGTATAGTGAAGTTACGGAAGAAGGCGGGAGAGGGAGTCCTTTGAAGACCGCATTAATTGATAGCGAGATCCATAGTGACGTGGCCAGCAGTGAAGAGCTCCCGATTGGGACTGCGTAACACATCCTCCGGACGAACTCCGGTGAAGCGTACCAGTGACGGGAGTAGTCATCTGAAGCACCAGGTTTCGGGTGGACCCCAGGCCCTAGAAACCCCCAGGCAAGATACGTGTGACGTCTATGGACGGGTCAGGAAATCCCACGCGGCCGTAGTGAGCGGACGAATGGTGGCCAGCAGGATTCCAAGCGACTCGGCCAATCTTGGCCGGAGAGGCGCCAAGCGACAGCGTTACCGGCCAGCGAATCGGCCAATTCCGGCCGGACAGGACACGAATGCCAAGCGACGGCGGCACCGGCCAACGAGACGGTCAGGCGGAGTTCATCAGGGCCCCTACACTAACACCACACACATCCTGTAAGTACCACGGCATCTCTGGATACTATAGGTACATTGGAAGTTATAACACTTTTTGTAATATTTGTCTTCTGTTTTTTTAAACTGTCATATCTCAGGATAACGTGAACCGAATAAAATTTTGTACATTCATGAATATGTTGGCCTAATTCAACTAAAATTTGATTCAAAGGTAAATAGTTGTTGAATACTTTTCGAGAAATTCGAATCATTTATATGACTTTGAAATCTTTTGGCTAGCATTGGCTTTTGGCTTCCAATCAACTTTGCCGAAGCAATCATCTTTCTAAGTTATCAGTATTCTGGGATATAAGTTTTACAATTTTCCTACTCACTAACGCCGCCTTGAAAGGAACGGCCCATAAACTGTAAATTTTTGGTGTTAGAAATATCCACCTGAATAGACTATCTTTCGAAAGCTCTAAGAAAGAATCCTGCGGTAGCACAAGGGAGTTATATCGAAAGATAAAACTGATTTAGAACTTGTTGCAATCGTCCAATATGCAACAACGATACCGTAAAATTGTAGTAACTTCAAAACAGAGTACTTTTCCGAAGACTGTAACCATCCACGATACATATCCAGAGCTTTAGAGTATAATATAACTGGTCTAGATCAGTTAAAACTGATGAAAATCAATACCGGGGACGTACATTTTTTTGTGCTCTAGAAAAATTTATTCAGAGTTTTCTTATCAACTCATGCTATGTTGCCCTTTACAGACATGTAGCAACTAGCTGATATGTCGAAATGTACTGGGAAAACCTTAAAAATTAAAAGGCAAATTGAGAGATGAAATTGTGAAAACATCGCATTCTGCTGGGATTCGAACCCATGACTCCGTTTTCCGGCGCTTCAACCAACTAAACCACAGAACTGGTGACAATTTTGCGAGAAAAAAAGCCAAACTGACTCCGAGCCCACACCATGAAAAGTGTACGGTCTAGCGAATATGGAGTTGTGGCTTTGAATTCCACCAGAAAGCGTTTTTTTTTCAGAATCCCAACTCTCAATTTGCCAATTGGCTTCTTTTACGACGTTGAGATAATTTGATATTCTGAATCTGCATCAAGGATGTTTTCACTCAGTTCAAAACCCGATCAGTAACCACTCTTTCCCCACTCAATCAACACCCACAGCAAAGGGCCTGGCATCACCTATACGTTTGAAAACTGGCACAGTAACTCAAAATCTGAATGAATACTGAGTGATCTTGCACTGCTGTCATTTAAACAGGTGTTCATCATCGCATGTATTTGTTATGAACTGATAGAATCGTCTCTGCCAATCGGTAGTTCATTATCACTTTCCGATCCGATTGCGCCTTTCATGTTTTGTGTCTTGATCGAATCAATTTCTATCGCAGTCTGATAATTTTTGAAAGCTCAGTTTGTAGCTATTTGTCGACCGATTTTCAAAATAAAAACATTAATCAACTGGAAATACACACTGAAACTCATAATTGATCAGACAGACGCCGATTTTTAATCAAAATTGTCAACTATGGTTTGCTTTGATGAATTCAACTCAAATTTTGACACGGTACAGTACCGTTTAACTACGAATATGCTGAAGGAACAAAATGTTTTATTTTTTTTTTTAGCGGTACCCCTTAGTATTGCATGAAGTTAGTATTGCAGTAAGTCATTTGAACAGTAACCGACAAATCGTTTCACTTATGTTTGCTTCTAGTCATCTTAAAACGATTTCAGTCAGCCAGAGCAACCATCTAACAGGAAGCGATTCCTTGCCATTTGAAAAAAAAAATGTCACTTAAATGACTAGCTGAGCACGGAGCACCAACATTCCGCCACACTGAAAAATTATCGGAAGTCGGGTCAATTTTTAACGAATGCTGGGCCACTGCTGGACCCACATCGGATAACGGTTGGGTCTATGTTGGGTTTGACGTCATCAATGATGACGAAACCAGAACATATTCTTGCTAGCTGGGGCAATTAAATTATAAGGTACTAGCTGTCCCGGCAAACGTTGTCTTGCCAAGCTGTGGTGGTTTGACAACTGTTTAGCTCATAACGTCACCGCACTCTAGATTGGTTTCATTTCGATCGTGTTGATTTTCTTCCCAGCTCACGAAAATCAGTACTTTATCAATTTTCACCCTTTTCTAGTTGATTTTCGTAACTTTCTATACATATAAACACAGCCACCATGAATACGAATCGAACCGTGCAAGAGTCATGCTGATCGGTTCACCCGTTCGTGAGTTTTGTTGCCTCAAAGAAACTCCGAACTTATTTTTATATATATAGATGTGCCGGTCGTCAGTCGTCGGAGAACCCTGACTGCTGCTTGGGTTGGTGTAAATTTAATGATCAGAGGCCAGTCAATTATCCTGATTGTAAATGGAAAACGCTTGATTCGTTCGTGTGGAAAAGTGTACTAATTTATGATTTAGTATTTGGCTTTTGGGATGCATTCGGGATTCGAGTGGTTTCCAGGGACTTTTGGGGCCTTCCCCTGCTGATATATAAGAGGACAATTAGAGGACAAATGGTGGACTTGTATGAACATGCAGTGAAGTTCTCTTATTTAAACGAACATTTTTCACGTCTTTTATTACATTATTGGAAATCCAACTGGTTACATCTACACTAATGCAGAAATAGAGTGCTTTGGGTGCAACAGGAAGAAACGTGAATAAATGCCTGTCGATTTCTGCCTAATGCTACATCAACAAGAACTTTTGGAAGAAACTGATTCGATCAAAATGAACGCACTCAGAAATCTTCTACGCAAATTATCGCCAAGTGATTGAGCACCGCAATGTTTACAACCGACTTCGATCAATGCGTGAGAGAATCACGGCCTTGCTGCCCGACTGTCCATTCGGTTGGTGCGGCTGAATGAACTTAGCCATTAAACGTGTAAACTTGTTCATTTCCCGAGTGGCAGTGTATGTAAGCTGTACCAACACACCGATCGAAGCGGTTGTTTCAAACAGAGAGAAAATATCAGTTTCTCTCACTGATTCTCTCGGAACTCAACAACACTGATCTGCATGTCAAACTGAGCCGAAATCCAAATTTTCATGAGTTTTGGTGTTCGAGAACCTATTTAAAAATACATTTGAAGTTTGTATGGGCGGAGCTGTCAAACAGTTGCTCAGCTGTCAAAAGGTGATTTTAAAGAATCTCATTGATTTTGATATTAGGTGCCAAAGTAAAGTTTATAAAATATGAAAACATCATAGTGGCTCTTATGATTCTTAAGTATAAAATAAAAAAAAACAACACATTTAAAAAAAATTAAAAACCCTATTAATCAATATTCGGTGTCTTCTAGTTTTCAAGTTTTTCTAATGGAATTACACTGCATATTTTTCCATACATTTACTTAAGAAATCTTTCAGAAAATCTTGAAGAAATCTTTTTAGAGCTCCTTCATGGGTTGCTTTATATAAAGTCCTCCATGTAGTTTTTATTCTTCAAAGATTTGATGAGAAATTCCTCTTAGAGACTTTCGCGAGACTGAGAGACGAACCAGCCAAGGGCTGAAAGTCTGTTTAATAAAGACAAATCAAGCAATCACTTTCACGAAGTTTTTCAGGGATTTTTTTTTTCAGAAACTAGCCTGAATCCTCCAGATGTTTTTTCAAGTATTCAATTAGAAAACCTTCCGAAAACATCTTCAAAAATCTTTCAGAATCACTTGTGATTAGTAGGCCCAAACGCGAGTGTGTTGTGGATTGATATCTAAGCCGAAAGTCATGCCACAAAAGTTCAACTTATTGGACGCAGTGGCTTAATTTCCACAACAGGGGAGGAAAAAAAGCCGAAAGAGAGATTGATTTGTGAAAAAGAGTGCATGGTATATGGTATGGATTTGGAGTCAGTTTGGTTACTTGTTCTATAGCTTAGAAAATACGGAGTAGTGGGTTCGAATCCCACCAGAACGCGATTTAAAAAAAAAAATCATCTCTCAATTTGTCAATTAGCAACACTTTGTGCATTTTAATTACAAATTTTTCGAGTCCATAAGACGTTCTTCGGAAAATTTCTTCAAATATTTCTTCAGGGATTCGGTTTAAAAAATTTAGATTATTTTCTCGGAAATGTTTTTTTGGCCTTCTATGGGAAATTGTTTTAGCGGTTCCATATTTTGGTAAATCTTCAATTTCTTCAAATATTTGTTTCAATTTTTTCTTCAGAACTTCTTTCAAAATAGAGGAATATGCATACTGAAATTTCTGAAAGAATTCTCATAGAAAACCTTCCATCCTGGTATTTGAGAAATTCTTCCTCGGAAAACTTCCAAAGATTCGATTAGAAATTTCTGCGGAGATTCTTTTCAGCAGATCTTAATCGGATTTCTTCATCCAGGGATTCTGTCACAAAATCTTCTACGAATGCTTAAATCCCTCCAAAAATTCCTCTAGAGATTCTCCAGAAATTTCTCTAAAAATTTCCTCAAAAATTCTTCTATGGCCTGCTTTTGAATGCTCGAAAGATTTCAACGAAACATTAGAATCTTTTAGCAAACCCCCAGGAGATTTTCTTGAAAAATATTCCACAAAATCTATTTGAAATTCCTTCAGAAAAATAGAAATTCAGCACTATTCCAGGAATTCCCCAACGTTATCTTCAGAAATTATCCAGATATACCTTACGAAATTCCTCCAAAAGATTGATTCAGCAAATCTTAATTGATTTTCTTCCAAAATTGATTCATCGATTTCTTCAGAAGTTCCTTCAGGGATTATTTTGGCAAATCTGGCGAGGTTTCTTTTCTCCTTTTGAGAAATATCTCTTTTTTAAAAGTTCTTTTAGTGTTATTTGTTTGATGGGTGCATTTTCATTGTTAGAGTCTGCTCCTCTTTTGTTTGAGAACAGACTAAGTTGTCACAAAAGTTCGAATTTTGATGAGCACGACATTCTTATCATAGGTAGAGTTTGTGTCGTTTAATTAAAGAGAATTGTCCCAAAATGTTTAACTCTGATGAGCTTTTTTAGAGACAGCTTTCGACCGAGGAATCTTGAAGCCTGAAACGGTTTTTGGGCTTGGCAGTCGCAATTGCAATCAAATGATCAGATATTCTCCTTCATCCGACGTTTCGATATTTATTACATCTTCTTCAGGGAATTAGAAGTGTTAATCACTTTCGTTTTTTTAGAGAGACTTTATCGTTCTCGGCATTCGTCTCTTTAAAAACTTTCGTTTGTTCTGAAAAGCTTTGTGGAAAAAACGGCTTTCCATTATAAATTGTTTAAGTGGTTGCTTTAGAAGTTTTTTGAAAGAATATTTTGAGAAATCTTCCATAAGTTGCTTGAGAAAAACCTCAAAAACATTGTTGCGGAATTTTCTCCAGAGCAACTTTCAGAACAGAGGAACCTGCATATAGAAATTTCTGAAAGAGTTCTGCTAGAAAACTTTCCGTCTAAAATACCAGGAATTCTTCCTGGAACTCCTTTAGTCTTCTTCGAATTTGTTGAGAAACTCTCCCAGAAATTTCATAATAAACTCTTCCAAAGACTCCTTTAGAAATTTTTCCGGAGATTTTTTTCAGAAGATCTTCATCGGACTTCTTCAAAATCTTACAGAACAGATATAATTATCATAAATAGTTTGAATAATGATGAGCGCAACTTTCTATCATAGGTAGTTACTCGTTTGTGTTGATGGGAATTGTCTCAAAATGTTTGAGTAATGATTAGCTTGTTTTATTCTTGAAAAGTGATTATTCTTGTTGTTCTTTGTTTGGTTTAAAAATTTCCTTAAAAACTTTCTACGAAAATTATATCAGACATTCCTCTAAGATGTCTTCCAAAATTTCGTCAAATCCTCCTTGCAGTCTATTTTTTTCTGAAGATTTTACCAGAAACTTCTTTGTAAATTTCCTTAAAAATTTGTCATAATGCTACTGAAGGCATCAGTACATACTACATACTATTGAAATTTTGTTAGTATTTTATAGATAAATGCAACCTGATTGATTCCAGTTTTATATTGCCTAAAACTCATCCTGGAATCTATTTGAAAGTTCTTCCATAAACATTATATATTATTTCATCCCAATACTAGGTATTCAAACATGATTCCTGCTTGAATAAAGTTTATACATATTTTTTATAGTAGACCATAACTTAATACCGTCCTGAAAATAGGACAATTACACTAGCTTAAAAAAATGAAAGTCATTAACTTCTATCAACGACCAAAATTGTTGATGCATGATTATGTTCTGATGTCAAGAACGTGCTTCAAAAAATTTAAGTAGAACAGTTTTTTAGTTTTTCTTGAAAATTGAGCTCTACAATTTGTTTCTGAAAATTCATATATTTTGCGTTGCAGTCAACAAATGTTCAATCTTTTTGCATAAATAGTAAGTTTCGATCATCTGAACATATTTTTTTCATCAAATTAGTGGGACTCGAGATATTGGTGATTGTGTAGCCAATCTCCATAAATTTGAGCAAAATTATTAAAAAATAATGATGATTTGTATTATTTTCAGTAATAAAAAATCAATTGAATATTTATGTTCTCAACGTACATTTGAAACATTAGCTGTGAGTCAGTTTACAGTAAAAATTGCAGCTCAATCGGAGCATTGGTTACGGAAATAGAGATGTATGAAGGGAGCAACTTTGCTTAAAAATAGAACAAAAATCGACTGCCTTGTATGGAAAGTCGAAAAAAAAATCCGCTCTACTGTATTTTGTATATCGATAAAAAACCGCGTTCAGTTCCTAGCTAGAATAAATGTATCTTCAATAACTCAAATGTTTTTGAAGTTCTTCACAGAAAAGTAAATAAGTATAGGATGATTATTAAACGTTTTTCAGATATATCATTTCAACTTACTTAAAACTACATCAGTCGTTGTTCAAAGACCCTGAGAAATGCCAAAGTTTCCTTTGTTCAAACCTGGTGGGAAAAACGCAGAAACTTCAGATAATTAGTTTCAATAAAATATCCTGAAGGGTGCTTGAAGAAACACAGCCGTTTGAATCTTTTCGGTGACAACTCATAATCTCATCCTAAGCAAACACAAGGTGTGCGTTCCTAGGACCGTAATAATTGCAATCTCCGGTCCTCTTTGACAGAAAGACATAAAGAATACAAAGAAAGAAAAAAAAAACACGATCGGGTTGACTGAGATGTTACCGAAATAATTGTGCCACGGTTGACCGACCTATGGCGCAACCAACGGCTCCGAAGGGTGACATTTTTTCCCTGTCTCTGGTTTAGTTTCAGTCCTTTTCGGGCGAATTTGAAGAAACCATCTCAGCAGCGACGGCTCCGTGTGCCTTACCTGACGATAAATTACGACGTTCTTTAGAAGAAAACTTTTTCAATTTTTGACGAACTCAAGTGTTGGTTCTTGGGATTTTCTTTTGTTTGGCGGGGTTTGTACAATTTATTTCTTCTGGGAAACGATCTGAACGATGCTACTGACGATTGCATCACCCGATTTTATGTGAGATATGATAAGATTGAGGCGTTTGAACATTTTAGAAACCCAGTCGTAAATCATGATCATAATAATGAAAAGGAAAGTTTGTCCCTTCGCAATCGTTGACCAACTGGAATCTAATGGAAAGCAAAGTGAGATGCAATTTGGTAGTTTGTCCGAGTGTACAATAGCACCAAATGATGATCGAACAACCCCCTCGAAATTGATTGAGCTGGTTGTTTTTGAAAAATATAAAGAATCTCGTTATTATTGTTAGCCCTGCCCGACCGACAGATGCATTGTGCATCCTTTTGTGTGTGATTTTCGTTCTTTTATCTGCAGTTTATTTTGCGTTGTTTACCTAAACCCGCTATTGCAGGGGTCCTTTGCCCTCCTGCACTCTATTATTAGTGTCATTTCGGCTGAACGGATGACTGATCGCAGAGGACTGAAACTCGAAACAAACTCTATTATTAGGTAATTGAAAATTTTTGAACCGACAAACACGATGACGACGTGCTTGCTCTGATCAGTGACACATTTCCCGTAGCTATAGCTTGAAACGATTGAGCGGATCATGGATGACCGAGATTTCAAGAGAACTAAATAGGGACAGAAAAAATCATCCCCTTCGTACTACTTGAGTGAAAGGGATAATGCGGGCCTCGCGATCACTATCAGTTGCTCTTTAAAGCAGCAGTGATGTCAGAAATTTGTATTTGTGATACAAAATGGTCGGTGGAATTTTAACGACTGGAACACCAATGAAGATTCTATCCTGGCAACACTGCCAACTGCGACAGGGATCAATCATCGCCGACTGATGCATTCCTCTCGACTCACTTGTGTTGTCACAGACTGACGCAGGATCTGAAAATAATTAACCGAATTAGGTCGGAATCCTGTTTTGGTAAGTGGGATTCAAAGGATGAAGCAAAAAAAAAAGAACAGATGATGCTCTGTTCAACTCTTCCCATGATCGGATCTATTTACGGTTCGGAAGATCACTGATGTCAGCCTTTTCATTATTTGCTTCCGACCGCTGTTGTCGTTGCGTCGTTTCCACAAACTAGAGGAAAAAAGTGTCAGCTGAAATTATAGACTACAGATGCGGTCACAGGCGGTGACATTCCCTAGCAGTTCGTTAATCCTTTGATGTATTTGATCTGATTAAAAATTTCCAAAAACATCTATACCTGCGCGCATACTCCAGGGGCCACCTAATGGTCGCCAGAGGATTTATCACCTTCCAAAAATGCGTCTAATAACTCTTGCCAAATTCACATAAATCACCAAAGACGATTCTCCGGCGGCCGAACGACCACTAAGTTTGCTCACATTTTGCCCAATTCCGGGAATCTCAATCAGTAGGGCGGTGGCGCGCATGACTCAATTCTCCGAGACAGCGATGATGTCTCCCAATATGTATTATTGCTGGCTTCTGACGACGGCAACGCACGTTTTGGCTTACGGTCGAATTGAAAGTTGAGCGCATTTTATTAGGTCCATTCCCGCGCTATCTGATCCCGGGCCCCGACTTAGACGACGACGACGGCGACGAAAAGTGATTTATGGCCGACAAGCCGAAATGGATTATGAAGCGAATAAAATGTTCGGAACGGGCGTCAAAAACCGAGAAACTAATCTTGCGCGACCCCTGCCGAAAGAATGAGTTGTGAAATTGTAATAAAACCGAATGGTATCTGGATTCGAATGAAATACTAATACGACATGTGTTACCATGTTTAACAGAGATCTGAGTGTGCCAGTTCCTAGAGGATTGATTTATGCAAAGTTGTACATGCTCAAAACGGTATGATTCTCATACTCTTTCAAACATCCGCTCTTTGAAGGAAGCACGACACTAGACAACGGACAGTGGCACAGCCGAAAACATTTCCTGACAGCTGCGGCGGGAATCGTACCCGCGCTCCTCAGCACAATGCGACTAAGAGCTTGGTGACATTAGCCGCACGACCACGGAGCCGCACCAAAGTGGATGATTTAAAACAACACTTTGTAGAAGATCAGTAAGCCATCACTATTGCCATTATCGGAACCAGTATTTTTTTTTTCTTACTCACTCTTTTAAACATACACGAGAAGGAAAAAGATAGAAGAGGGGGCAGCTTGCCTCCTCTTTCATCTCGCTCTTTCTCGTGTGTGTGTGTTTACGAGAGTGAGTAAGAAAACCCGAATTAATCCACCTAGTGGTGATAGTGCCTTTCTCGTCGAATATGTTCTCACGATCTTTCCGTCGACGTAAGTCAAAGTGTTCCTGAATCCTGATATTTTTTAAGAACTGCAAGATTTTTATTAAAGCCATTATTGAATTGAAAACTTATGACGACACTTAGTCCGACGTTATGTTCAACGTATAAGCAGAGCTGAATAATATCAGACTTCTCAGTTGAATGCTTGAGCACTAGGCTGCGGCTTATTTTTCAAAAATTGTCGAAACCTGAAATTCGTAAGCTCTTTTGGATTCAAATGACGTAAAAAGAGAAACCTCTGAGTTTGAGCCTAAAATATTGAGATTTAGAGGTGGTGCAGTCGCCTCTAAGTTGAATTTTCGAGTAATAAAAAGCTGTTTCCACTTCAAGTGTCATAACTTTTTCAATTTTCAACCGATTTCAATCTTTTTTATGAATCTCTAACAAATAAAATTTCGAATAAACTTGTAGAACATTATATTTTTCCAAAGTCTCGCAAAATATGAGTTTTTAAAGATTTAATTAATTTTTTTCTCCTTTTTACAAAAAAAAAAATACTTTGCGACCCGATAACTTTTTAACCGCTTGACCGTTTTGGCTTGCTCTTGCAGATATTTTTGTTGCCTATGAATGCTGTGAATAAACTGTATCGTTAAAAATTGGTTTCAACATGGATAAATATCGAAAACCGTTCAAAAACACGTGCTTTACAAATAAAATAGAATTTTGGCAAAATGTTTAAAGTTTTCATGTTTAATTTCGGGCCTAAAATGAAAAAAAATATTCTAAGTAATCATGTTGAAGCCTTAAACTTTAATTTTTAGAGTGTTCTGAATTGAAAAATATTTTCATGTTCAAAATGCGAGGATTTTTTTTGACAAAAGTTCCTTATTGTGTTCCATATCCCTAAATATGATGCTTAGTATCTGGTTTGGAGTAAAAGCTTGCAAAAAATCGTCCTATACTCCAATTTTCATGAACAATTCAAGTTTTAAGGCATGTTTTGGCAGTTTTTGGTGAAAAGTATAATAAAAATGAATACTCTGACGAACAGTTTGTTCAGAACAAAGATAGGCAACAGAAATATCTGCAAAAGCACGCCAAAAGATTTGAAATCAGTCAAGCGGTTAAAAAAGTTATCGTGTCCTTAAGTTATTTTTTTTTTGTAAAAAGAAGAAAAAAATAAATTAAATCTGCGTGACTTTGGAAAAAATAATGTTCTACAAAATTATTCGAAATTAATTTGTGAGAGATTCATAAAAAAAGATTGAAAATCGGTTGAAAATTGAAAAAGTTACGACACTTGAAGTGGAAACACCTTTCTATTACTCGAAAATTCAACTTTGAGGTGACTGCGCCACCTCTAAATCTCAATATTTTTGGCTCAAACTCAGAGGTTTCTCTTATTACGTCATTTGAGTCCAAAAGAGCTTATGAATTTCAGGTTTTGACAACTTTTGAAAAATAAGCCGCAGCCTATTGAACACCTTCACTAGCACTGGAGACTGATCAATATCAAAACGATACTAACAAGCTAAGATATAACTTTTCACACAATCACAGATCACTTTGCGGTCTTCGACAAAGTTTTTTTCTGCACATTTCAGGCTATATTTTAATGACAGTTGAAAACAAGAACGATAGGTTGTGAGTATAGTGAGACGTCTGTTTGTATGTGGATTTAATTAGTCAAGATTTTGTTCTCTTACACATTTTTATGCGTGTGCCAAAATTGTGCCGGATATTTTTCAGTGTGTGCCGGACGTGCCGAAGGTGTGCCGCATGTGCCCAGTGGGGTTTTTTCTTTGAATGTTTATGGGCTAATGAAGAACCCTCGCCTTTTTGGCGAATGTTGGTGTTTACAAACAAAACCCCACCCAGCACACTTGTTAAAAATGTTACAATTGCATTAATGTTGCATAGGTTTGGGTTTCTATTATACTTGGCCACCTCCGGTGGGACAGCGGCAACCGGTTCCGGAACACTACCGGCTCCGATATGGTCTGAGAATGTTTTCCTGCTTACTGGTCATCAGCAGTGGTCGGAATTTTCGCTCATTCTCACGAAAATAGAATTCTCCCTCACGCCAATTTTCAGCGAAAATCTGGCTTGAGAAATCTCCCGCACAAAGAGCAGAGCGAAAACATTTTTTCACTCACTCCCAAAGGTGCGATAATTTCGTTTGCCCTTTGTCGGCCGATTATGTTGTCTTTCCTTGACTCATATGACGCCGACGATGGTTGGTTTTATGCAGTATATTTTCTACACCCTCTGTGTGGTTGGCGTGGTGGTGTGGATAGAGTGCGCGTGTCGCTTATGTTTTTAGTAATGTTTCAGGTTCGAATCCCGTCGCGGGCACAATTTTTGTTAATCTGCTTTGAAAAGATTTTCGTGAAAATTGGGTGAGAGAAAATTTAACAGAACGAAAAGAAATTATCTGCAGGTTGAAGCGATTTTCTGTTATCATGAATCGCTACTCTCGAAAGAAGTGCTGGAGGGGAAAAGTGTTCCTCAAGCAAAATAGTGAAAATAAGCTATCCCGCCGCCGTGAGAATAGCCATGTTTCGTATCGCTGAAACGAAAATTACGAACCCTGGTCATCAGGTTATCGAAAATACCGCGGTTTGATATGTCGCATGCATGGGTTTAGTTCACTTTTATGTTTAGCCACTTCTGGCGGGACACCCGGAACCGGTTCCGGGACACTACCGGTTCATATATGTTCTTAGACAATTTTTCTGCTTACCGTTCATCAAGTTAACGAAAATACCGTAGTTTGATGCAAGGATGTTTTCGATCACCTGGCAATCATTTGGCTCATTTGTCTATAACTCAGTTCAGAAGCCTAATATTAAAATGTGATGTTCAACAAACTTGTAGAATAATGTTTTTCCTACAATTATCACCAAGGATGCCATATCATATCTTTAATATTTACGGTATGAGAGCACTAGTACCACCTACTCATACTAAACGATCGAAAAATCCGGTATGAGTAGGAGGTACTAACACTTTTACGCCGTAAATATCAGAGTAAGAATATGGCGTCCTTGATGATAATTGTAGGAAAAACACTAACCCACAAGTTTGTCGAACACCACATTGTAATATTGGGCTTCTGAACTGAGTTATAGACAAATGAGTCAACCTGGCAATCATAGGTGATCGAAAACATCCTTGGTTTGATATGTTCCATAGATGGGTTTGTAGCGTTTTCATATCTGGCCCCTTCCTGGGGTACTGGTCCGGAACACCTAAATGGCCATAACTCCGGAACCGCTGGACCGATCCGAACCATTTTCAATAGTAAACAATGGGACCAGATTCCGCGTCGAATGAACCATCGGTCATTAAAATCGGTTGTGGTTTACTGCCTAAAAATGATGTAAGTTTATTTCGTACACACACATACACACATACGCACACACACATACACACATACACACACACAGACATCACCTCAACTCGTCGAGCTGAGTTGATTGGTATATGTGACTCGAACCTCCGGGCCTCCTAGTCTAGTCTAGTCTAGTCTACACATACACAGCCATTCATTGAAAGAATCCTGGAAAATGATGAAATCGACTACTTCCATCATTTTTCTTGTCATTATTAATGATTGCAGTACATCGAAGATGCATTACAAGCATTAAAGCGGCCAGGCCTACTGTGCAGCGTTTTAATTATATAATAAAAACAATGAGTGGGGACATCTCGTACCAACCGCTCAGTTTATGAAAACGAATTATGGTGAAAATCGGTGGGGGTGACGAAGCTAAGAAGGTTAATGTCACCCCTTGGTCCTTGATCCTTCCTACCTCCGGGCCTCCTATCAAAAAGTCATTTTTGGACTGAACATATAGCCTTTCCAGTACACTTAGTGTACGAGAAAGGCAAAAAGAAAAAGCTGTCCTCGCCAATGACTATTGCTGCTTTCACCCGTAGTCTTCTTTCGATTTTACGGTTTAGATTGTCAGTACCTTTTACTGACATCTTCTTATTGCAGGTAATTCCAGAAATACTTGATAAAACTTTTCTGGGAGGATTCCTCAATAAATTATCTTTAGATCAGTGGTCGACCACTGTAAAAACAAAAACAAAATTATTTTGAAATGTTGTCTGGAAGAACTGGGAAAGCCTCTTCAGGCATTCATAGAAACATTTTTTGAAAAATTCCATAAAAAATGTTCTGAAGTAATTTCAGCAAGAGTTGTTGAGAGAATCTTTGGAAAAAAAAAACCCGAAAGAGAGTCCCTGGTGGAAGATCTGAATAATTGATTTGATTGATTTGTCTTTATTATAGAGACTTTCAGCCCTTGGCTGGTTCGTCTCTTAACGGCCTGAATAAATTCAAATAAATGACTGGTGGAAGCTCAACGCATCCCGCAACGGCTTCGTGCCGCGAGCCGAAATATGCAGGGATAAAGACGGAGGCCTCTTGACGGACGGACGTGAGGTGATCGAAAGGTGGAAGCAGCACTTCGATCAGCACCTGAACGGCGTGGAGAACGTAGGCACGGGAGCCCACGGCAATGGAAGGAACGACGACGCCAGTGCAGCGGAGGACGGAAATGAACCAACTCCCACGCTGAGGGAAGTTAAGGATGCCATTCACCAGCTCAAAACCAACAAAGCAGCTGGTAAGGATGGTATCGCAGCTGAACTCATCAAGATGGGCCCAGAAAAGTTGGCCACCTGTCTGCATCGGCTGATAGTCAGGATCTGGGAAACCGAACAGCTACCGGTGGAGTGGAAGGAAGGGGTAATCTGCCCCATTCACAAGAAAGGCGACCATTTGGAATGTGAGAACTTCAGGGCGATCACTATTTTGAATGCTGCCTACAAAGTGCTATCCCAGATCATCTTCCGTCGTCTGTCACCTAAAACAAATGAGTTCGTGTGAAGTTATCAAGCCGGCTTCATCGACGGCCGGTCGACAACGGACCAGATCTTTACCGTACGGCAAATCCTCCAGAAATGCCGTGAATACCAGGTCCCAACGCACCACCTGTTCATCGACTTCAAAGCGGCATACGATAGAATCGACCGCGCAGAGCTATGGAGAATCATGGACGAAAACGGCTTTCCTGGGAAGCTGACTAGACTGATTAAAGCAACGATGGACGGTGTGCAAAACTGCGTAAGGGTTTCGGGTGAACTATCCAGTTCATTCGTATCTCGCCGGGGACTGCGACAAGGTGACGGACTCTCATGTCTACTCTTCAACATCGCGCTGGAAGGTGTGATGCGACGAGCCGGGCTCAACCGCCGGGGAACGATTTTCACAAAATCCGGTCAATTTGTGTGCTTTGCGGACGACATGGACATTATCGCTAGAACATTTGGAACGGTGGCAGAACTGTACACCCGCCTGAAACGCGAAGCAGCAAAGGTCGGACTGGTGGTGAATGCCTCAAAAACAAAGTACATGCTGGTAGGCGGAACCGAAAACGACCGGATCCGTCTGGGTAGTAATGTTACGATAGACGGGGATACTTTCGAGGTGGTGGAGGAATTCGTCTACCTCGGATCCTTACTGACGGCTGACAACAACGTGAGCCGAGAAATTCGGAGGCGCATCATCAGCGGAAGTCGGGCCTACTACGGGCTCCAGAAGAAACTGCGGTCGAAAAAGATTCACCCACGCACCAAATGCACCATGTACAAAACGCTGATAAGACCGGTGATCCTCTACGGGCACGAGACATGGACCATGCTCGAGGAGGACCTGCAAGCACTCGGAGTTTTCGAGCGACGCGTGCTAAGAACGATCTTCGGCGGTGTGCAGGAGAACGGTGTGTGGCGGAGAAGAATGAACCACGAGCTCGCTGCACTTTACGGCGAACCCAGCATCCAGAAGGTGGCCAAAGCCGGAAGGATACGGTGGGCAGGGCATGTTGCAAGAATGCCGGAGAACAACCCTGCAAAGCTGGTGTTTGCAACGGATCCGGTTGGCACAAGAAGGCGTGGAGCGCAGAGAGCACGATGGGCGGACCAGGTGGAGCGTGACTCGGCGAGCATCGGGCGCGACCGAGGATGGAGAGCGGCAGCCACAAACCGAGTATTGTGGCGTACTATTGTTGATTATGTCTTGCTTAATGATGTTGAACAAATAAATGTATGTATGTATGTATGTATGTCTGGTGGAATACCTGATTTAACTTTTAAAGAAACCCATGAAGAAGCATGCAGAAGAATCTTGAGAATTTTCTAGAGGAATTTCCAAACAATTTTTTAAGAATATCTCCCATCATATGGAGTAGAAATCTCATGAGAAATACAAGCATCATTTGTGAAGAAATTTCTAGAACAATTTTCGGAGAAATCCCAAAAAAAATCTTCTGGGAGACACTTTCATAATATTTCTGGATGAATTTCTTCAAAAATATTTGATAAAAAAGCCAAGGGCTGAATGTCTCTTAAATAAAGACAAATCAATCAATCAATCAATTTGATAAAAAATACGTGAAAGAGTACAAGCATGAACTTGTTTGTGTACTAATCCTTGAAAGATTTTTTTGTAAAATACCCTATGGAATCCCAGAAGGAATTTCGGAATAAAATCCTGAAGAAGCCCGTGGGCCAGTTCTAATCTTTCGAGAAATTTCTTGAGAAACTCCTGAAGAAGTGCCATGGGAAATTCCTGGTGGATTCTCTGAAACAACCTCTGGACGAGTCCATGGAACAATATTAAAGGACATTCATGGACAGGGATGTATTTTGAATATCTCTAATAGGAATTTTAAGAGAAATTCTTGCTTAAATCATTCTAGGAAATCCTGCGACAATTTTCTTTGTGTAATCATTCCAGAAATGTGTTGATAAACCCTCAAAGAATCCACAAACGATTTTTCGGCAGTGTCCCTGGAGGTAATCCTGAAGAATTTTAAGAACATTTTAAGAAAAAAATTCCAAAACTTATATAAGGAAATCTAGCAGGAATGTCAATTCCGATATGATTATAGGAAAAAAAAAGTTAAACAATAATGGCCGAAAGAGTTTTTAGGGAATAATTCTCAATTATGCGCACAAGTGAAATCATTTCATTGGGTCGAAATTTGAAATTTGTGGGCTTCGTGACCGAGCGGCGTCATTCATTTAGGTGTTTCGTAAACCTCGGAGTGTTGGTTTGATTCCCGCTTCAGTCGGTGAAAACTTTTCGTCAAACGGAAAATTCTCCACTTGGCCACTGGGTGTTATATGTGTTATCCGGTGTCTAAAGTTAGTAATGTTCACCCGCATAGATCCGAACCACAACAAACCATCAAGCAATATGGTGTACATTTCATTTCTAACCATATCCAATATAGTACCCTCGACCATAATCGCACCATACCTGGATAAAGTTTCGAAAGTAATGGTTAATGTTTTTGGAGATCCGACCATACCCACAACGGGTCGTTAAGAATGTTTACCGTTCCAAAATCGAATTTTTCTCATATAAAATTCGTGAGACGAACATAACGAAACCATATTTAATACGGTTAAAAAATTCATTGCTGGGAAACGACCAAATGATGAGGGTATAGTTCTACAATATCATGATACAGTAGGGAGTATGGTTTGAATCCTAATTTTCTTGTATTAATATCAATAAAATAATTGAATTCAACAGTTGTCTCTAGTTATGCTCGTTTATTCAAAAGTCTTATCTATCACATAATATTGGTGCACTTAGAAAAGACACTCAAGCTCATTCATTGAATTCACCTCGAAAACCACCACCGTCCTCCGGTTCCATATCCGGACCTATGCGCTGGGACGAATTGCACACTATGTGAACAATTCAATGTTCTAAACTATCCAAACGGCTAGTCGGGCAGCTGAAGCGCGTCATCCTCATCGTATTCCTGGTTCAAAATATTGTCTATCCGGTTGGAATCAAGACCGACATTCAATCAAAAGTTGCCATTTTCTTGGTCCACAAGTGTCGCAACTGTTTCGCATCTAGTGCGCTGTGTTGCTGACAACAACGGGAAGGATGCGCACTACCTTTGACATGATTGAAAAACGTCGCGAGTTGGGTCGCGTCGCGACTTGATTGTGCGAAGTCCGGTTTGGTGGCGGCCCGACAATATCTCATAAAACGTTCGCCGCTAGGTCTGCTGCACCGATGTAGGATTTTCAGCCATTCGTAAACGCCATGATTGCCGCTGCGGATAGCTTCCTAGGGAACTGTTTAGCACTGCTGAAATGTACATATTTCTTTGTTTTATCTGACAAATTTTTAGTATGCCCAAGCAAAAAAAACTTACCGTCAGTATTTCCAATCCAAGCGTAAGTATTTTTATCCCGAGGAGAACTGTTTTCACACGAAAATCTCGACCGTGATCACGACGCTCCAACTTCGGCAGCCATGTTTACAATTTCAAGCTCAATCAGACAGGGTACCACAATCAAAATGGTTGAGTAATATTTGCTTACGGTGACATAAAAGTCTTATGGTATGAATTGTTTGTTGACCATATTTACTATTGTAACCATAATAATTGAAGCTTCTAGTGTAGTTCAACCATTTGTACCGGAATGTATTGCGAATATAGCCACAATGGGTAACAATAGTACCTATTTCCGTGATATGGTACGCACAGTATCAAGTACGGTAAATATTTATGCGGGCAGTCTGTGCGGCCTCTGGCCGAAGACGGTGATGTCTTTCTTTTTAATTTGAAAACATTGAGTAATCAGCTCCGATTTTACCATGACAGCATCCCAAGCAACACACTTGGACATTGAAAAGTTCCTATAATTTTAATGCAACTTTATTGAATGTTATGCCATTTGAACCAATTGTCTTATTAACGACTAAATTGCAACGAAAAAAGCGCAAGAGCCGCTCTAAGCGTCTCCTAGAGAAATCCCTATATAAATCTGATGAAGTCCGCATAGCAGCTTATTTGCGTGTCCTTCTCCTGAGAAAGGTTTTGGTGGAATCCATGGAGAAATTCCAGGTGTATTCCAAGGAGCACTTTTTTTTCTGGAAATTTTGTTTTCTTTCAATAATCCACCTTCACGAAATCCACGAAAGATTTTTTTAGGCATTTTATGGTGAAATTTTAACAGTATTTCTTATGGAATTCCAACTGAATTTCCCGTCTTGATAGAATTTGTCAATTTGTAGAATAATTCCAAGAGAAATCTGTGGAGCGGACGTGCTGTGATGGTTAAAGCACGTGACTATCACGCCGAGGACCAGGGATCGAATCCCACTCCCGACAAATTCGCAAAATGTGAGTTCTTCCTTCGGAAGGGAAGTAAAGCGTGGGTCCAGAGACGAACTAGCCTAGGGCTAAAAATCTCGTTAATACAGATAAAAAAAAGAAAAATCTCTGGAGGTATCCAGGCAGAGAATATCATTTGTAAATTGGTGAAAATTTTGGAATAACGTGGAATCGTGAAAGAAGGCCAAACGAAATTTCTGATATTATCCTTACTCCTACATTAATGCAATATCTCAATGGAGTTCACCACGATATTTCGTAATGGAGTTTTTTTGTGGGAATAATTCTATATTCAATCCATTTAGTAATGCTTAGAAGTTCAAAAGTTCAGCCTATTGGACGCAGTGGCTTAATTTCCCCAACAGGGGAGGAAAAAAAATGCTTAGAGAAGCCATCGGAAAATTTCTTCATTACCCATGGCGTTGAGAGAAACCACAATTGTAAGTATTTATATTCTGCAGAATATTCTCTCCTAGATACAATCGATAACTTGGAACAAAATTTGGGTA
Organism: Aedes albopictus; assembly: GCF_035046485.1. Classification (NCBI taxonomy): domain Eukaryota; kingdom Metazoa; phylum Arthropoda; class Insecta; order Diptera; family Culicidae; genus Aedes; species Aedes albopictus. The sequence continues at coordinate 434,498,899 of NC_085138.1, forward strand.
TCAAACGATCATCGAGAGGAAACAAGCTCGGCTTTGTATTATATTTAGCAATTTCGTTCTTGACTCCTAGGAATACGTATGTAGGACGAAAGATTTCCAGCCTCTAATCTCCATGAGATTAAGGAGAAGGTTGGCCGGTTGATAAACAACAAAGCCGCTGGGGCAGACCAACTACCAAGTGAGCTTCTTAAATACGGTGGGTAAGCATTGGTGAGAGCACTACACTGGTTCATTACCAAGATTTGGGAGGAGGAAGTATTACCGGAAGAATGGATGGATGGAAGGTTTCGTGTGTCCCATCTACAAAAAGGGCGACACGTTGGATTGCGGGAACTATCGCGTGATTACACTACTGAGCGCTGCCTACAAGATACTCTCTCAAATTTTATGCCGCCGTCTATCACCGATTGCAAGAGAGTTCGTGGGGCAATATCAGGCTGGATTCATGGGCGAACGCGCTACAACGGACCAGATGTTCGCCATCCGCCAGGTGTTGCAGAAATGCCGCGAATACAACGTGCCCACACATCACTTGTTCATCGATTTCAAATCGGCGTATGATACAATCGATCGAGAACAGTTATGGCAGATTATGCACGAATACGGATTCCCGGATAAACTGATACGATTGATCAAGGCGACGATGGATCGAGTGATGTGCGTAGCTCGAGTATCAGGGACACTCTCGAGTCCCTTCGAATCTTGTAGAGGGTTACGGCAAGGTGATGATCTTTCGTGCTTGCTGTTCAACATTGCGTTAGAGTGTGTAATAAGGAGAGCGGGGATTAACACGAGTGGTACGATTTTCACGAAGTCCGTTCAGCTGCTTGGTTTCGCTGATGATATTGATATTATTGCTCGTAAATTTGAGACGATGGCTGAAACGTACATTCGACTAAAGAGTGAAGCCAGGCGAATCGAATCAGTCATTAATGTGTCGAAGACAAAGTACATTATGGCAAAGGACTCCAGGGAGAAATCTGCGCGCCAGCCACCCCTAATTTATATCGACGGTGATGAAATCGAGGCGGTTGAAGAATTCGTGTACTTGGGCTCACTGGTGACCGCCGACAACGACACCAGCAGAGACATTCAGAGGCGCATTGTGGCAGGAAGTCGTGCTTACTTTGGACTCCGCAAAACTCTACGATCGAATAAAGTTCGCCGTAACACGAAGTTAACTAGGGAATCGCGCTACTTGGGCGGTGGCTTCTATATTCGTCTGTTTTCCACTATAACTCAGTCAATCTTGAACCAATTGACACAATTCTTGGAATGCGGTGAGATAGGTATAGTATCTACCCGTGTACAAAATTTCAAGTCAATCGGTTCAAAATTGACCGAGTTACAGTGGAAAACAGACGAAAATAACAGACGAAGAAAACCACCGCCCAAGTAGCGCGATACCCTATCTACAAAACGCTGATTAGACCGGTCGTCCTCTATGGGCACGAAATATGGACCCTACGTGCAGAGGACCAACGCACCCTTGGAGTTTTCGAACGGAAGGTGTTGCGTACCATCTACGGCGGAGTGCAGATGGAAGACGGGACTTCGAGAAGGCGAATGAATCACGAGCTACATCAGCTGCTGAGAGAACCAACCATCGTCCATACCGCGAAAATCTGGAGGCTACGGTGGGCGGGTCACGTCATCAGGATGTCGGATAGCAACCCGACTAAAATGGTTCCCGAGATTCATCCGACCGGTACAAGAAGACGTGGAGCGCAGCGAGCTAGGTGGGTCGACCAGGTGGAGGACGATCTGCGGACCCTACGCAGTGTGCGGAACTGGAGACAAACAGCCAGAAACATATTGTATTGGAGTCTGTCCAAGGAGGCATAAAATGTCATGAACAATAATAAGAGAAGTTCCAAATGATGCACGATCAGATAGCGTTGACTAACTCCACAGTTACAAATCACGATCCATCGCCAAAGCACCCCTTTGGAACGCGAGGTGATGAAATTTTAATTTTGCTTCATAAATTTGAATAAATTTGTCATCAACAGCCAATTGCTTGCATAGCAGCATCCAGCGTTGATGGCGACCATGGGACCAAATCGTGCTGCATTAATCTCCATTCCTGCAGCGCACATCCAACATCAACTCAGCGCTGCGGATCCTGACTGAGACCAAAGTGAAGATTGGCGTTGTTCCAACATATATTGTTTTAAATTTTTAATTTTCGAAACCCGGCTCTTACGGTGCATTTATCAACACGAAACGGAGAATAACTCTTCAAGCTGGTCTGGTGACCAAAAAAAATGTTTCCTACCAAGAAGCCGTTTGATATGGTAGAGAGCTACTGGAAGCTGAGAGGGACGACGAAGAAACAACACAAAGTGACAACTCCCGTGATGTTCATCGAGTAGTTCATCGTTTGTTGGTTCTCGGAAGAGTAAGTACATGCGGCTTGCATAATAAAACATAATCTCGCCCCGGCGAGGCACACCGCACCGTCGTCGTCGTTGTCGTCGTCAGCCTGTCAGATCCCAGAGGCAGCATATCTCTCAGCGCGTATCTTCTAGAGACGACTGTTTCTCGCCTTGTTTATTTCTATTGTGCTGGTCGTTTTGTTTCCGAGCCCCGAATGGGTAATATTTTGACAAATTGTGTGTCCTTCTTGAGACGTGGGCTAACACGCCTTTTGTTGTCGTTGTTTTCTCGCATTCTTACGGTAGGGACTCGGGTGGAAGAAAAACCCGAGAAAACGTGGATCAGAGTACATCATCATTTGATATCGCACCGTTCGGGTGTTAACCGTTGTAATTTATAGGTCCTCTTCTGGGAAAAATGGTTGGGCCTGCCTAAGTTTGAGCGAGCAGCTTTGAATTTTTTAAAACGTCCTCGTATGAAAACGGAACACAATACCTAGTAGTCTGAAGTTTTATCGGCCTGAGTATTGTCCGGCGCATTCGGATGGGTATTCTCCGTATCAATTTCTACTGGTTTTTGAATAATTTATGTGTCCAACTGGGACAAGCATCCGCAGAAGGTCGATATGTAAATTCAATGGTTCCGAGCGCCAATGCTCGGCTGTAAATTTGAAATGCCCTTATATCGGTTACTGGCTATTACTGCTGCTCTGTTGTAGCCAGCACAATCAACATCAAAACCGACCCACGAATTTGCGGGGGATACAGCATAGACATACAAAACGGCTACCATAACACATCTGCTGGTTTTCTACCGCACAATAAACAAAAACGATTTCCCGGATTAAATTTGAATAAATGCACGCGGTCAGAAAGCAGCTCGCGTCTCGTATGCCCATGAGGACAGCGCACAGTTCTGACTCCGAAGGAGACCCAAACTCAATTATACGCATGAACAGACACAAGTCTACACGCAGCCCAGACGATACTCACGGAGATCCAGCCCGGAGAAGTCCCAAAAGAGATGAGTCTCGGAATGTTATATATTCATCAGTGGGAATCGTAAATCGTGGATGGATACCCATTGAATTCAACCGCCGTCCCATGCATTCGATTTGCGTCTAGTTCTAAGCGCAACTGGCTACAATAAAACAATAAACCAATTTCCATAATTTAATCAATAAATTTTCCTCAAACTCTATTCGGCATGACAAATTTTCAGAAACAAACAGGCCCTCATCGGTAGCAATAAACCGTACCTAGTCGAAAGCAGTTTTGAATTATTCTTCGCCCAGAGGCAATAATTTTGACAATTTACCATCAACATTTTGTCGTTTTTCCCCACCTTCGCATCCCGTGGTGGTGGCGCGGACGGACGGCCGGACGAGTTATGATGATGGTTTGACTGCATACAGAATCGGATTCTCTACCTGCTGTTTCTATCTGCGTCCATTTATTAAGCTAAGTTTCCTGTTGCCAAGTAGAGCGCTCAAGTAAAATTCCTCCTTTTTCCGTAAGTAATTTTGACATTTGTTTAGCCGACAGCATTTTTACGAAACGATGCTGTAAGAAGGATGTGAAGTAGGGCACTGCATATGGCGGTTGCTAGATAAATTGTTCGTTGTTCATGTGGCGTTTCGTGGCCTTGTTGTTTACGATTTGGACTTAGAGAAATTTCGTTCGTTTCCTCAGGAAGTGTGATTGAAATTAAAATTTAATTTTTGCGCGCGTATGGGGAAAATCCAGATTGTGAGATTTCAACGGAGTTCCAAGGGAAATGCTAATGAGAGACATTGCGCTGGGATTCTAAGGGAACTTTTAATGGTATTACAGCGAGAACTATGGTTGGATACTAATTATAAATTCTGCAATATTGGAGTTCGGACTACGGTGGGAGGAATTCTGCTGGGACGGTTACCTTGTGGAGTTTTAGACGAAATACGAGGTAGGACAAAGCTTCACGGGGAAGTTAATGAAGATCCACGAAAGATTCTTTGTGATGAATCTTTTGGCATTCCGTACGAAGGTTTTTGTTTGGGGTTTCGCAGAAAGTCCTCTTGAAATTCTTCCAGATGTTCCACCGAAAAATCCACCAGAAGTTCGCAGGGGATTCTCATAAAATGTCTCTGAGATTTTCATTAGAAGTTCTACAAAAAATCCCTCCGTGAGTTCCTTCTAATTCAGGATTTATTTATTTATTTTGTTTTTTTTTGGGGATCTTCTAGGAGTTCCTTCAGGGTTTTCTCCAGAGGTGTTTTCTAAGATTCTACCAGGAGTTTTTTCGAACTATTCTACAATGATTTCACCCGGGATTTCTTTAGTATTTTTTATCCGGGGTTCACTCAGATATTTATTCGGGGATTCCCGCAGGAGTCACTCCCGGATCATTTCAAGAGTTCCTTCTAGGATTTCTACAGGAATTCATTCTTAGATTCGTCCTGTAGTTCTTTGAGTGATTCTTCCAGGAGCTCTTTCTAAGATACAACTTTTTGAGATTCCTCTAGGTTTTATCTGGACGTTTCTTATGTGAATCCTCAAAGAATTCCTTTTGTAATTTCTATAGCTTCTTCCGGGATTCCTTCAGGAACTCCTTCTAGGTTTCCTCTAGGAGTAAATTTATGGGTTCCTCTCATAGTTTCTTCTGATATTTCTCCAGGATTTTCTTCTAAGATTACACCAGGGGTGGTATCAGGGACCTCTCCAGAATTTTTACCCGGGATATCTTCCGGGAATTTTTCAAAAGTTCTTTCCGGAATTTCTTCAGAACTTCCAGACTCCTGGAAAATAAGCCAAGGTTTTTCCAGGAGTTCCATTTAAGATTTGTCCAGTAATTCATCCAGGATATCCTTCCGGGATTCCTCCAAGAACTTCTACTGGGATTCATTGCAGATTACATATTCTGGAATTCATTCTGGAAGTTTCTTAAATTTTGCTCATGGAAATACTCCAGAAGTTTTTTTTTATTCTTTATGGAAGTACTCACAGACTTGCTCTTGAGTTCCTTATATAATTCCTCCAACAGCTTCTTAAGGAATATCTCCAGCAGTTTTGTAGGGAATATCTACACGAGCGATTTTAGAGATTCTTTCAATAGTTTCTTCCTAGATAAAAATCTGAAGACATTCCAAAAGGTTCTGGAGAAATCCTAAAAAAAGTCGTGAAGGAATCCCTGAAAGAACTTCTAGAATAATTTCATAGGAATCTTCTGGAGAATTCCATGAAGGAATCTCTGAAGGAATCCCGTATGGAGTTACAGGAGTAATCCTAGAGAGAACTTGTGGAAGTTCTGAACAAATCCTAAACAAATTGCTGGAAGAATCTCTGAGGGAACTCCCTTTGGTATCCCAGAAAGAACTCCTGGAGCAATCCTGAATTAATTTCTAGAGAGATATAGGAAGGAATTTCTGGAGGAATCCCAAGCAGAAATTCTGAGGGAATCTCAGAGCAATTCTCGTAGGAATCTCGGAACGAATTCTTGGAATTTCGTAAACTACGTAAAGCTAATACCATACAAATTTCATCAAAATCGGTTGAATATTGGTGGAGATATCGTTGAAACAAGAATTTTGCCAATTGAGAAGTTTGAGCAAACGAATGTTTTAAAAAATATCACTTCTTCACTGTTATAGCTCTAGATCCAAAAATACTGAACCGATTTCAATCTGATCTGTATGTAAAGTATTCATGTAGAAATATTGTGTAAAAATTTCATTCAATTTGATCTAGCCGTAATAAAGTTATAGCCGTATATGTGGCACAACGGGTGAAAAAATTTGCTAATATCTTATTTTATGATATTAACAATATCTGCGCCAATACCAAACTGAATTTGTTGCGATTGTTATGGTATTAGCTATACATTATATATTATTCCTGTTCAAAAAAATATTTGATTTTGTGAACGCAATGAAAAGCTATACATTATTTTCTGTGTCCAAATTTCATCGAATACAGTCTTTACTTCCCTGGTTCTAGTGCACCATAGAACAATCAACAAACGAAATAAAATGATTATGATGCAACAGTTTTTAGAATCATTGTCTCCTCATCAGCTAAACTCAAATGCTTTTTCCTTTTTTCAACTGTCGAACTATTTATAAACAATTCAGTTTTGGGGTGTTTTTATGAATTTTTAAACAACGTAACGGCAAATTATTCAACCTCAAGAAATTCAATCTTGTGTTCTGATGCAGCCATGCTGAGGGACGACGGAGTACACATTATAGAGCGACACGGCTAAATACTAATGCACACTGTGAACGCGCAGGCGCGAAAGAAGAAACACAAAGAAAGAGAAATGTCCCTTTTACTCACGGAATAATACATCGACATATTATTCCGTACGGAAAATCAACAACATGACTGACAGCATCGCACGACAGTGCCATCTGTTGGCAAATAGCTTTCTGGCTGCGAATTACTTATCAACTGCGAACGCTTAAGTAATTTTGATTGCAAAAGTTTTACGTGAGCATTACTTGTCCTATCCTTTTACACAGTACTTACCAGGTGGAAACTAGCCATTAAGAAGGAAAAAAACGACATATCGGGTGAAGCAGGCTAGAGTTTCCAGGGCCTTTGACCACCTGTTTTTGTCAACTGTTTGTTTCGATGGGTATCGATGAAATAAATTTTTGGAATTAGATGGAACGTCGAAGGAAAGGAAAAAATCGGTTCTCAGGAATGCATCATGAGTAGAGGCTAGGGCAGGGCTGAGACTTGTTGTTTGTCACTAGCTTATTGTCGTTTGTTTTATGTATGAACAAATTCAATTGTTTTGTACTTGGGTGATGGATCTCTTAATCACCTTTTAAAACAAAATGTCTTTGCAAGGAAAGTACTTGAGGTGAATACATATGAAGGATAGAGTAAATATGGTAAACGATTAGAACTAAGTTGGCGTTAGAGGGAATTGAATACTTGGACCATATTACACTAAATTCTGTATCTCACGAACGCATCCACTTGTTCTAATGAACAATACAGTTTTAGGCGTAAAATTGTCTTTAGAATCGAATGAAAGTGGTTAAACAGACCGCACGGATCACTATCCTGCTCAATTTGGCCTGATTCCCCAGTTTTTATTGACTTTTATATGAAACTAGCTGTCCCGGCAAACTTTGTCTTGCCAAAATGTGGTGGTTTTGACAACTGTAGAGGTCGTCACTGCACCGCACTCTAGATTGGTTTCATTTCGATTGTGTTGATTTTCTTCTCAGCTTATGAAAAATCAGTATTTTGCCTATTTTCTTACATTTTTAGTTCATTTTCCCAACTTTTTTTACATATAAACACAGCCACCATGAATACGGATCTAAACATGCAAGAGTCATCCTGATCGGTTCAGCCGTTTGTGAGGTTTGTTGCCTCAAAGGGACTTCAAACTCATTTTTTTATATATATATATATAGATATAGATATAGATAGATATAGATATAGATATAGATATATAGACTAGCTCTATAAAACTTATGAAACGTGAATTCGGTTTGCCTTGATGGACTTTTCTAAACGATTAAGATGTAGAGAATCGATTGGAAGTGATTTCAGTGACCGCATGAATGTATCTATGCATATTTTACCCTAATTCCTCACACATATTGTGTTTTGTATGAAATTAGCTCTATAACTCACAAGAAACATTTGAGAGATATGTTAAGAAGCGTTTATTTGGAGGATTATGATACAAGGAATCGGTTAGAAGTGACAGCAGTGACCGCGCGAAAGTAATTATGCTTATTTTGGCCTCATTCCCCTCATATATTGAATTTTGTATGAAAATAGCTGTATAACTCACAAGGAACTTAAGGGGCTGTCCATAAACCACGTGGTCATTTTTTTGGGACTTCTCAACCGCCCAATACACCCCCCCCCCGCGTGGTCATTAGTCCATACAATTTTTTTTATTAGTCCATACAAAAAGCTCATTGGCCGAACCCCCCCACATGACCACGTGGTTTATGGACAGCCCCTAAGGGTCATATGCTATGAAGGGTTTCTTTAGTGGATTATGATACAAGGAATCGATTAGAAAAGATAGCATTGTCTGCACGAATGTGATTATGCTCATTTTATCCTAATTCCCCACATATATTGAGCTTTGTGTGAAATTAGCTATATAACTCACAAGAAACTTAAGGGGGTATGTTGTAAAGGGTTTCTTTAGTGGATTATATGATACAAGGTATCGATTAGAAGTGATGGCAGTGTCCGCATGAATGTAGTTACGCTTATTTTTCCCTAATTCCCCACATATGTTGAGTGTTGTTTGAAATTAGCTCCATAAATCACAAGGAAATCATCAATGGTTTGGTTAGAAGGGTTTCTTTAGCGAATTATAATACTAGGAATCGACTAAAAATGATTGCAGTCACCGCGCGAATGTGGTGATGCTCATTTTACCCTGATTCCCCTGAAGTTTCATACAAAACTCAATATATGTGGGGAATTAGAGTAAAATGAGCATAACTACATTCGCACGGTAACTGCAATCACTTCTTATGGATTCCCTGTATCATGATCCAATAAAGAAACCCTTCATACCATACCACCTTAAGTTTCTTGCTACACTCTTAAAAAATTAGGAATTTACACGTGACGTAGACCATCAACGTACGTAAACATTTCATGACTGAGTGGCAAATTTGACTCAATTTTACATCCACCATGTAAGTTCGAGTTGGTTGTACAAGATGTCAACAAACCTATCTGACCAGATAGGTAGAATCAGTTTTACATTTATCGTTTGTCTCACAACTCGGTGATACAGCCGAGAGGTATAGTACGCGCCTCTCAATCTGCGGACCAGAGTTCGAATCCAGTTAATTATTTTACTTACATATGTTTTGTTTCTCGCTTCGGCTCTAGCGATCGCTAGCTCGACTTTATTTGTGATAGAAGACGTAAATTTGTGTCAAACGGGCCGCTCCTTTTATGTGCATCCAAGTGAACTTAAATTTACATGATTTTTTCTAAGAGTGTAGTTATATATTTAATTTCATGCAAAACTCAATATATGTGGGGGATTAGGGTAAAATGAGCATAATTACATTCGCGCGGTCACTGCAACCACTTCTAATCGATTCCTTGTATCATAATCCACTAAAGAAACCCTTCATAGCATATGACGCTTAAGTTCCTTGAGTTATATAGCTAATTGCATACAAAACTCAATATATGTGGGGAATGAGGGCAAAATGAGCATAATCACTTTCGCGCGGTCTCTGCAATCACTTTTTATCGATTCCTTGTAATATCACAATCCTTCAAATAAACGCTTCTTAACATACCACTCAAATGTTTCTTGTGAGTTATAGAGCTAATTTCTTACAAAACACAATATGTGTGAGGAATTAGGGTAAAATAAGCATAGATACATTCATGCGGTCCCTGAAATCACTTCCAATCGATTCTCTACATCTTAATCGTTTAGAAAAGTCCATCAAGGCAAACCGCATTCACGTTTCATAAGTTTTATAGAGCTAGTTTCATATAAAAGTCAATAAAAACTGGGGAATTAGGGCAAAATGAGCAGGATAACGATCCGTGCGGTCTGTTTAACCACTTTCATTCGATTCTCCAGACATTTTTACGCCTTAAACCGTTTCGTTCATTAGAAAAACCGGATGCGTTCGTGAGATACAGAATTTAGTGTCGGTTAGCACTGTTTTTTCCCACTGTGAGTGCTAGAATGGGAAAAGCGGTAAGTACACGTATAATTGTCTGAAGAAGGCACCAACAATTGCCGAAACTTAGGGACGAATCCTAAACGGCCATTTTAGAGAACTGTAGACTGCAAAGCCGAACTCCCACCAATCTTTATCCTGGGATTCCTCTAGCAATTCCTTTTCGAGTTCGTCCAGGAATTCCTTCTGGGATTCCTCCAGGAGTTTCTTCTGGTATTCATCAAAGAATTCCTTCTTGGATTCCTCCAAGAATTCCTCTGAGATTCCTTCAGAAATTCCTCTCAGATTTCTCCAGAAATTCCTTCCAGGATTCCTCTAGGAATTCCTGTGGCTTTTCTCCAGGAATGCCTCCTGTGGCTTTTTTTCCAGGAATGCCTCCTGAGATTCCTCCAGAAATTTCTTCTTGGATTACTTCAGGAATTCCTCTGGGATTTCTCCAGAATTCTTTCTGGGATTCCTCCAGGAATGTCTTCTGGGATTCCTCCAGGAATTCTTTCTGGGATTCCTCCAGGAATTCGTCTGGGATTCCTCCAGCAATTCCTCTAGGATTCCTCCAGGAATTCCTCTGGGATTCCTCCAGGAATTCCTCTGGGATTCCTCCAGGAATTCCTCAGGGATTCCTCCAGGAATTCCTCTGGGATTCCTCCAGGAATTCCTCTGGGATTCCTCCAGGAATTCCTCTGGGATTCCTCCAGGAATTCCTCTGGGATCCCTCCAGGAATTCCGTGGTGGATTCCTCCAGGGATTCCTCCAGGAATTCCTCCGGGATTCCTCCAGGAATTCCTCCGGGATTCCTCCAGGAATTCCTCCGGGATTCCTCCAGGAATTCCTCCGGGATTCCTCCAGGAATTCCTCCGGGATTCCTCCAGGAATTCCTCCGGGATTCCTCCAGGAATTCCTCCGGGATTCCTCCAGGAATTCCTCCGGGATTCCTCCAGGAATTCCTCCGGGATTCCTCCAGGAATTCCTCCGGGATTCCTCCAGGAATTCCTCCGGGATTCCTCCAGGAATTCCTCCGGGATTCCTCCAGGAATTCCTCCGGGATTCCTCCAGGAATTCCTCCGGGATTCCTCCAGGAATTCCTCCGGGATTCCTCCAGGAATTCCTCCGGGATTCCTCCAGGAATTCCTCCGGGATTCCTCCAGGAATTCCTCCGAGATTCCTCCAGGAATTCCTCCGGGATTCCTCCAGGAATTCCTCCGGGATTCCTCCAGGAATTCCTCCGGGATTCCTCCAGGAATTCCTCCGGGATTCTTCCAGGAATTCCTCCGGGATTCCTCCAGGAATTCCTCCGGGATTCCTCCAGGAATTCCTCCGGGATTCCTCCAGGAATTCCTCCGGGATTCCTCCAGGAATTCCTCCGGGATTCCTCCAGGAATTCCTCCGGGATTCCTCCAGGAATTCCTCCGGGATTCCTCCAGGAATTCCTCCGGGATTCCTCCAGGAATTCCTCCGGGATTCCTCCAGGAATTCCTCCGGGATTCCTCCAGGAATTCCTCCGGGATTCCTCCAGGAATTCCTCCGGGATTCCTCCAGGAATTCCTCCGGGATTCCTCCAGGAATTCCTCCGGGATTCCTCCAGGAATTCCTCCGGGATTCCTCCAGGAATTCCTCCGGGATTCCTCCAGGAATTCCTCCGGGATTCCTCCAGGAATTCTTTCGGGATTCCTCCAGGAATTCCTCCGGGATTCCTCCAGGAATTCCTCCGGGATTCCTCCAGGAATTCCTCCGGGATTCCTCCAGGAATTCCTCCGGGATTCCTCCAGGAATTCCTCCGGGATTCCTCCAGGAATTCCTCCGGGATTCCTCCAGGAATTCCTCCGGGATTCCTCCAGGAATTCCTCCGGGATTCCTCCAGGAATTCCTCCGGGATTCCTCCAGGAATTCCTCCGGGATTCCTCCAGGAATTCCTCCGGGATTCCTCCAGGAATTCCTCCGGGATTCCTCCAGGAATTCCTCCGGGATTCCTCCAGGAATTCCTCCGGGATTCCTCCAGGAATTCCTCCGGGATTCCTCCAGGAATTCCTCCGGGATTCCTCCAGGAATTCCTCCGGGATTCCTCCAGGAATTCCTCCGGGATTCCTCCAGGAATTCCTCTGGGATTCCTCCAGGAATTCCTCCGGGATTCCTCCAGGAATTCCTCCGGGATTCCTCCAGGAATTCCTCCGGGATTCCTCCAGGAATTCCTCCGGGATTCCTCCAGGAATTCCTCCGGGATTTCTCCAGGAATTTCTCCGGGATTCCTCCAGGAATTCCTCTGGGATTCTTCCAGGAATTCGTCTGGGATTCTTCCAGGAATTCGTCTGGGATTCCTCCTGGAATACGTCTGGGATTCCTCCATGAATTCGTCAGGGATTCCTCCAGGAATTCCTCCGAGATTCCTCCAGGAATTCCTCCGGGATTCCTCCAGGAATTCCTCCGGGATTCCTCCAGGAATTCCTCCGGGATTCCTCCAGGAATTCCTCCGGGATTCCTCCAGGAATTCCTCCGGGATTCCTCCAGGAATTCCTCCGGGATTCCTCCAGGAACTCCTCCGGGATTCCTCCAGGAATTCCTCCGGGATTCCTCCAGAAATTCCTCCGGGATTCCTCCAGGAATTCCTCTGGGATTCCTCTAGGAATTCTTCTGGGATTCCTCCAGGAATTCGTCTGGGATTCCTCCAGGAATTCGTCTGGGATTCCTCCAGGAATTCCCCTGGGATTTCTCTAGGAATTCCTCTGGGATTCCTCCAGGAATTTCTTTGGGATTCCTCCAGGAATTCCTCTGGGATTCCTCCAGAAATTCCTCTGGGATTCATCCAGGGATTCCTCTGGGATTCATCCAGGGATTCCTCTGGGATTCCTCCAGGAATTGCTCTGGGATTCCTCCAGGAATTCCTCTGGGATTTCTCCAGAAATTCCTC